>NC_051392.1:56509837-56516721 GCF_015228065.2 Penaeus monodon
GCTTGATGTGCAACGGTGGGAAGAATATCCTGTCCACCAGAGGGTTGTTGCTCTGCAAGGCACCAATTCCTCCTTCTTTGTGTAGTGATTACCTCTGTCCCTACTACCCCACATGCACAGAAAGCATGGGTAATTGGTACTGGAACTATTTCCCCAACAAAAAATTCACCATTTTCAGATAAATACTTCACTGCTTCCTACTTCTCTTTTAGTGTAATCGAGTAAGCGGGGGGTACAGAGGCAAACTGGTTGCCATTGTGCAGCAGAACACATTTCAGTGATCGCTTGCTGCTGCCAATGAACAATCTCCAATCTTTGGGTTCGTACTGTGGCACTCCAATCTCGTGCAGAAGATGCGCAATATCTGTACAGTACACCAAGTCTTTCTCTTCAGAGAGAGAGAGAGAGAGAGAGAGAGAGAGAGAGAGAGAGAGAGAGAGAGAGAGAGAGAGAGAGAGAGAGAGAGAGCTGAGAGAAAGGAGAGGAGACGAGTGAGAGAAGAGTCACTTGTGCCTGTTTTAGTAGAAGGTGATGCGAGCACTGTCAGTGAGGAGGTTTTTTCTTCAGTCTGGATGCCAGTAGTTCGGCAGAGGACTTTGACAAGCTGAGATCGCGAACTAGATCATTTGGCTCATTCCGGGAAAAAAGGACGTGGAGTATTATCGTCAAGAACCACTTCGTCTTCTTCATCTTCTTGATCACCGGAGGAATTTTCATCACTAATGTCAGGTAGTTCACCAAAGACACGTACTGGAATTTCATCACAGTGAGCTACAGGACGACGTGTTGATTGAAGATCAGGATATGTGAGGCTGCTGCGGTTCTTTCTTTTGATCCCAGTTTCGTAAATAGCACAGAAGTAACAGTCAGTGACACGGTTTTGTCGACTCCCTCCAGACCATGGGAATTCCGAACTTCAGACAACTCTTCTGGCCCTCGCGCAGATTCTTGGTGCATGCCTTGCGTACCATGTGTGGCGCCCTGGCTTTGTCCTGGTCACCAAGTTTAATGCCAAGATAAGCATGGTAAGCACGCTTTATGAAACTTGTGACTGGATTCCCGTTAGGAACAATGGTGTATTCACCGCAGATGTAGCAGAATACGTTGGGTTTATTTTTGCGAAGCCATTTCATTCACCTGAAAAATAAAAATACCAGTTGGCGCATAAAGAAAAAAAGAATATATAAACTTTATAAGAGAAGGAGAGAGGGAAAGAAGGAAAGAGAGAGAGAGGCAGAGAGAGGATTAAATAAGTCGGATATTTCTTTAATCCCAGGATAATCCATGAACTCCAGGCCTAATATTAGCGGCCTGCCTGAGAGGATTTGAAAGCAGGCTAATTCCCACAACCTTCCGACTGTTAGTGTAATTCATTCATTTCTTAACAGGAGAAAATAGCCGTACATAAAAAAACGCAAAAAAGAAAAAAAAAAAGAAACGTAAAAAAAATGTGGTCATAGTTCAAAGAGTTGACCTGATTGAGCAAAATCAATGTGATATTTGGATTCAGCACATCAATAAATTGTATAAAACATCTTATACAATAAATTTGTTGTTGACCAGTGGTATTATCATTTTCATTATTATCATCATTGTTATCATTCTCATAATTATCATTATTATCAATGTATCATATATATACATACATTCATATATATATATATATATATATATATATATATATATAAGTATGTATGTGTGTGTGTTGTGTGTGTGTGTGTGTGTGTGTGTTGTGTGTTGATGAATATATATATATATATTATATATATATATATATATAATATATATATATTTGTATAATACATATTATAATATATATATATTATATATATATATAATATATATATATTATATATAATATATATATATATAATTATTACTAAATGCATCATAAACTGGAAAAAACAAGCTTATTTTGACACCCTGTTAACAAGCTTTCCCCATCAGCTTTATAAACTTTTTTCAAGCCTTTACAATATATAACACGAAGAGATCATCATAAGTTACGTTTATATTCATATAATTTTATTATTCAAGTTACTTATTTAAGGATTATCAAATAGATATAACTATATATATATTAACTTAAATCATGAGTTATATACAAGAAAAATTATATAAATTAAGATTATAAGCCAACGGAAAACGCATGTGAAAGCACAAATTTTTGTTTTATATAATGAAGAGGGGAAAGTACGTTAATAATAATTTTTGATAAGATTTAGATAGCACAGAGAGAGAGAAAGTGAGGGTAAAAGGAGAGAGAATAAAAGTAGAGAAGAGAGAGGAGAGGAGAAGAGAAAGAGCACATTTTTTTATATATTCTAATAATATAATATATAGATATAAGAAAAAAATAATACGAATAAATATAAAAAGATTTTTGTTATATATCTATAATAATATAATATATATATTATTTATATATATTATATATATATATATATATATATATATATATATATATACATTATTATATCTATTATATTATATATATATATATATATATATATCTATATATATATATATATATATGTATTATATATATATATATATATATATATTATATATATATATATATATATATTATATTATATATATATATATATCTATATATAATTTATATATATATATAATATATTATATCTATATTATATTATATATTATATATTTATCTATATAATATATATATATATATATTGTTTGGTGTGTGTGTTGTGTGGTGTGTGTGTGGTGGTGGGTGGTGTGTGTGTGTGTGTGTGTGTGTGTGTGTGTCTGTGTGCGTGCGTGCGTGCGTACGTGCGTGCGGGCGCGTGTGTGTGAATCCACCGTGTCCCTTTTTATACATATATAACACATGAAGACGGCGAAAGCACGTGGAGGCGAATGTAAAGGAACAGGAGGGCGAGTGAGGGAGTGAGTGAGGGAGCCGGGGTGGAGGTTCGATGAGGACGATATTGCTGGTGAGGGAGGATAGGAGGTGAAGGAGGAGGAAGGAGGAGGGAAGAGAAAAGGGGGGAAAGGAGCGATAGAAAACTCGACCGGAATCCGCCCAGAAGTCTAGAAGTTGAAAGTTAATGTTGTAATGGCGGAGTGGGCTGAGGGCTTAATAGTGACGCGCAGATACTCATTCGCAGGACTTGATAACCTTGTTTTTGCGTGTGTGTGTGATTTTTTTTCTCTTTTTATTTATTTTTTTATATCTGTGTGTGTTGTGTTTATGTGTGTGTGTGTGTGTGTGTGTGTGTGTGTGTGTGTGTGTGTGTGTGTGTGTGTGTGTGTGTGTGTGTGTGTATCTGTGTGAGTGTGTGTGTTTGTGTCTTTGTTTTTATGCTTATTTGTTTGTAGCTCTCTCCTCCCCCTTGTCTCTCTGTATCTCCTTCTCCCTCTCCTCTCTTTTCTCTTCCCCATTCTCCTCCCATCCATCCATCCATCTCTCTCTTTCTCTCTCTCTCTCTCTCTCACTTCTCTCTCTCTCTCTCTCCCACTTCTTTCTCTCTCTCTCTCTCGCCTTTTCTCCCCCTTTCTTCCCCCTTTACTCCCTCCCCCATTCCTTCTCTACAATCAGAAATTCATTTTTCATTAGAATTAAACATTCACTCCCACACACGCTGCATTATATAAGCAGGAGAATGAAAAAGACGACGATTTTTTTCCTGTGAAAATTTGATCCCTGGAAATTCATAAAAAAAATCTTAGGCATTGCGTCCTTATTTGTTTTTGTTTTTTTCTTTTTTTTGCATAGCATTGCAATTGCAGTTGATCAGCATGCAGCATTTGGACCAGCTTCAATATGTCAACTAGCTGTCTGAGACTGTCCAGATGGCTATAGTTAGACATGTTCAGAGGATGTTGCATGCATAATGAAGATATTGGTTTGCGAGACAATATTACTGCATGATTGGATTTGTTTTCCTTTGTGGTTTGTCTGTCTGTCTGTTTGTTTTAGTCCCGTCTCTCTCTCTCTCTCTCTTCTCTCTCTCTTCTCTCTCTCTCTTTCTGTGTGTGTGTGTGTGTGTATGTGTGTGAATCCCTTTCTGTCTGTTTGACTCTCTGTTTTTCTTTCTGTCCATAAAAAAAAAAACGAAATTAAAGAGAAAGGAGGAAAGAAGAAAAGGATTAAGAAAAAAAATGTAGAGGAAGAAGAAACATGCATAATTCAACCCCCCCACCCCCCCAAAAAAAAAACATCAAAAGAGACCAGAACCTAAATCTCAACCTCGTCTTCGACTTCGCAAAGGTCCCCCGAAGGGCATTGAGACACGTTCGAACTGCCATCGCCGTCAGCTGATCGAAATTTGAAATTTCAAACCGATGACCGTTAGCCAACGAACGACTCGCGGAGATTGGCTTCCCTGACATGTTGCATAATTGGCCTTCGGGACATGTGTTTGTACGTTAATTCACCGGTTTTCCTATGATGTGATGATAGGATGGGATGCGAAGGAGGCTGGGAGGAAAGCGGTGTTCGTATCGGTTGGTGGAATTTCGTGTTCGGGATAAAGGGGGTGGGGGGAGTGGGGTGGAGGGTAGGTTGGTTACAGATTGTAAATTACAACAACCGTTATAAAAGAGCTATAGTGTTATTTATACTTCCAGTTATACTTACTACAACCTTATGATAATAGTATTTTGGTAAAACTATAGCTACAGTTGTAGTTGTAGTTATAGTTATAGTATTTCGTGGAAGTAACACAATACTGTAATTCTAGCTATAGTAAATTTTCATTTATAGAATAGCATGATTATGATATGTTTCTTTCTCATCCCTTATCTCTCTCTTTATTTCCCCTCTCTCCCTCCCACCCCGTCTCTCTTTGCAACAACAACAACAACCAAATAACACAAATAGACAAATCTAGTAACATCAAATAAGATGAATTCACAAAAAAAAGGAGGAAAAAGAAACTTTCGATAAAAGAGGTTGTGATTATGTAAAATATCTCGTTTTAAAGTTGTCACGATATGATAACATATTGCACGCGAAGCAATGCAAAAGTGTGGGTGAAAATTAAACCTGTTGGTATTCAAAACTGATAAAACTTCCCCTCTCTCTCTCTTCTCTCTTCTCTTCTCTTTCTCTCTCTCTCTCTCTCTCTCTCTCTCTCTCTCTCTCTCTCTCTCTCTCTCTCTCTCTCTCTTCCTCCTCTCTCTCTCTCTCTCTCTCTGCTCTCTCTCTCTCTCTCTCTCTCTCTCTCTCTCTCTCTCTCTCTCTCTCTCTCCTCTCTCTCTCTCTCTCTCTCTCATTCTCTCTCCCTTCCTCCTCTCTCTCTCTCTCCCCCCCCTCTCTCCTTCTCTTCTCTCTCTCTCTCTCACACACCCACACACAACAAGTACCAGAATCCAACTGAACCATCCTGCTCGCTTGCTGTCAGATTCCAAGCCCTCAAGCATAGGATGATGGTACCAAGTGCTCCTCCTGGCATGCACTGAAATCCCGTTGTAATCCATTCGAAATCCTGCTGTAATCCGCCCCCCACCCCCCACCCCCACGTGTTCCGGCTGAAGCAAAGCGTAATATGACAAAATATTACAAGGAATTGGCGCGGTGGCTTTGGGTTGTGTGTGTGTGTGTGTGTGTGTGTGTGTAAAGGTATTCGTGTTGGAGTGCTTTGTTTTTGTTTTATTTGATTTTTTTGCTTTGTATCAATTGTTTATTGTTTTGTTATCTTGTTTATTATTTTTTTGTTATTTTTTGTTTGTTTTCGGTTGGAGAGAGAGAGAGAAAGAGAGAGAGAGAGAGAGAGAGAGAGAGAGAGAGAGAGAGAGAGAGAGAGAGAGAGAGAGAGAGAGAGAGAGAGAGAGAGAGAGAGAGAGAGAGAGAAAGAGGAGGAGAAAGAGAAAGCCTGGGGAGGTGAAATAGATGAAAGATGGAGAAAGAGAAAGAGAGAGGGGGAGAATGTAAAAGATGTGAAGGATATATATATAGGGAAATAAGAAAAGGAAAAAAAAGAAAGAGGATAGAAAGCGAGATAGGGGGAGAAAATCTGCCTACTTATTTCCAGTCCAAGATCGCGTCTTGCATTTACTAAAAGTCTGATTTTCATTCAAAAACCAGTAAAAACATGGCTAATAGTATCACAATTTCTCTCATGACAAAACATATTTGTACCCAACCAATCAGTACTTATTTTACAATCCCTTCATAAATTTCCAAGAATGAATACAGAGTTAAAATAAGGAAAAAATTTTTCTGTACAACGTTTCCCGTCAAAATGACGTGGTTGCTCCTGTCTCGGCCTGATGGCACGTATCCGCGGATTCACCCGGATTTCTCGATCGTGCGTTCGTGCAACGCTTGCCGTGGGAGTGCATTCTGTTTTCTTTACTCTCTTTTGATTCTTTTGGTCATTAGATTCTTCTATTTCTTTCTCTCTGATAATATTCTTTCTTTTTTTTCGTTTCAATTGTCTGCATTTCATTTTTTTTTTTTTTTATTAAACGAGGTAAATTATCTCAGAGGATTCACCCGGATTCCTCAATCATGCGTTCATGCAAGACTTGTCTTGGGAGTATTATTGAGCTATTTGGTTCTGATTTTCCTTTCCCCTTTCTTATTCTCCTTATTCTTTCCTCTTCTTGTATCTTAAGGAATTCTTTTTCCTCGTTTTTTTCACTCTTCCCTCTTTATCAGATTATGAGCTTCGTAAGTTTCCCATTAAGAATGACTTTTAATATTCTCTCTTGCTTCTGGTTATTCATTCGTTTATCTCTTCTCTTTTATCCTTTTTATTTTCTCTCTTTCTTCTTCTTCTTCTTGGTAAGTCATTTATTCAGTCACCTGTCGATTCGTTTGTTTATTTCCTCTTCTTTTTCTCCCTCGTTATCATGCTCTTGCCATTCGTCTCTTTTCCTCTTTCAACTTTGCTATTCTCTTTTTTTTT
>NC_051392.1:56519321-56521821 GCF_015228065.2 Penaeus monodon
GGGGGAAAGGTAGGGGAGAAAAAGTCGTTACCTAACTGACACACAGAAAAAAAAAAACTTGATAAAAGAAAGACAAGGAATAACAGATAATCCCCACCTCCCCTACCCCCAACCCCCACCCCCAGTAAAAAAAGAAAAAAAAACTCCCCCCTCCCCCCCCAAAAAAAAACAAAAAAAAAACTGAAATCTCTCATTCCCTCTATTCTCTTTTGCCATTATCTAAACTACAATGAAGAAAGGCAACTTAAGGTGATGACCATAGCACTTTAAAGAGACATTCCCTACGTGTTCGTGACACCTCGACACGGAATTCCCTAGAGGGTAGAGCAGGGACTTGGCTTTCAGAATGTTATTTCAAGCCGAGAAAAGGAAGGGGAGAAATACGGGGAAGAGGGAGGGAGGGGGAAGGAAGGAGGGAAGGAGGGAGGGGAAAGAGGGAGGGAGGGGGAAGGAAGGAGGGAAGGAGGGAGGGGAAAGAGGGAGGGAGGGGGGAAAGGGAAAGGAGGGAAGGAGGGAGGGAAGGAGGGAGGGAGGGGGAAGGAAGGAGGGAAGGAGGGAGAGGAAAAGAGAGCGAGGGAGAGGGAGGGGGGATGTAGGCAGGGGAGAAGGGGAGGGAGGGGGGGGGGGGGGAGAGAGAGAGAGAGAGAGAGAGAGAGAGAGAGGAGAAAAAGGAGAGAGGGGGAGAGGAATGAGAAAGAGAGGGGAAGAAGGAGAAAAGAGAGAGAAAGAGGGGGAAAGAAAGAGGAGAGAGAGAAGAGGGAAGAGAGGAGAGGGGCCGGGAGAGAGAGGGGGAAAAGGGGGGAGAAAAGAGAGAGGAGAGGAGAGGAAAGTTGAGGGGAGAGGAGAGAGAGAGGGTGGGGTGTGGGAGGGGAGAGATAGTTTAGATAGATAATAGATAGATAGATAGATAGATAGTAGATAGATAGTTTAGATGAAAAGTATAGACAGATAGAGAGAGAGAGAGAAAGAGAGAGAAAAGGAGAGGGAGGAAAGAGAGAGAAAGGAGAGAGAGAGGGGAGAGAGAGGGGAGAAGAGAGGAGAGAGGGGGGGAAAAGAGGGAAGAGAGGAGAGGGAGAGGAGAAAGAAAAAAGGGGGAAGAGAGGGGAGAGAGAGAAAAAAAGAGAGAGAGAGAGAGAGAGAGAAAGCCAAGCAAATCCATCAGTTCATTTTTTCCCCCCCCAAATCGAAACATTTTTCCCGCTTTAAAATTTCCCCTTTTTTGATTCTCCTTCCCCCTTCCTATTCCTTTTTACTTTCTTGTATCTCCTTCTCCCTTTCCCTCTCCTTTTTTTCTTATTATCCTTTTCCTTCTCCTCCTCTTTCCTCTTCTCCTCGTTATTCTTATTACGCTTCATCTTCTTCCCTTTTTTCTTAATGAAAGAAAGAGACGGGGATAAAAAAGGGAAAAAAGGGGGAAAGAGGAAAAGGGGAGGAGAGAAAGAAAAAGGAATGGAGAAGAGAGAGATGAGGGAGGTAGAAGAGACGGAGGAGAAGGAGACAAGGAGAAGAGGAAAGTTAAAGAGGAGAATATGGAATGAAGAGATAAAGAGAAAGGGGAGAAGGAAAGAGGAAGAAAAAACAAGAAAGAAGAGAAAGCACAGATGAAAATAGCAGAAATAAAGAACCGAAAAAAAAAAAAAAAGGGGAAAGGAAGGAAGAGGGGAAGGGAAGGAGGAAAAGGGAAAAAAGAAAAGGGAAGAGAGAAAAAGAAAAGGGAAAAGGGGGAGAGAAAAGGGAAAAAAGAGAAAAAAGAAAAGGGAGAAAGAAAAGGGAAAGAAAGAAAAGGGAAGAGAGAAAAAGAAAAGGGGAAAAAGAGAAGGTGAAGAGAAGGAGAAAGAGAAGGGAGAGAGAAGACGAGAAGAGAAGGAGAAAGAGAAGGAAGAGAGAGGAGAAGGAGAAAGGGAGAGAGAAACTTTTCGAAAGGGAAGTGGGGGGACTGGCTTTGGGGGAATCTGTTTGCAAAAAGGCTTTTTAACCCGGTAAAAGAGATTGGGCGCCTCTGCAAATGCTTTTTATCGTTTTGGGGGGATTCAGTTTTCGCGTAAATTTGGGGTGAGGGAAGAAAAAAGGGGGGGAGGGGAGAGAGAGGGAAAAGAGAGAGGGGGGGGGAGAGAGAGAAGGGAAGAGAGAGAGGGGGGAAAAGGAGAGGGGAGAGGGGAGAGAGAGAAAAGGGGGAAGAGAGAGAGAGAAGAGAGAGGAGGGAGAGAGAGGGGAGAGGAAGGAGGGAGGGGGTGATAGGGAGAGAGAGAGGGAGAGGAAAAGAGAGGAAGAGGGGGAAAGAGAAGGGGGGAGGGGAGAAAAGGGGGGAAAAAAGAGGGGGGGGAAAGTGGAAGGGGGAGGGGATATGGGTGAGGGGAGAAGAGGGAGGAGGGAGGGGGAAAGGGAGGAAGGGGAGAGGAGGGGAAAGGGGAAGAGGGGGAAAAAAAGGGGAGAGTGAGAGAGAGAGAGAGAGAAAAGGGGAAAAGGGAGAGAGAGAGAGAGGGGAGAGAGAGAGACGCGA
>NC_051392.1:56526821-56529321 GCF_015228065.2 Penaeus monodon
TTTCCCCCTTTATTATCCCCCCCCCCCCTCCCTTCCCTTTTTTTCCCTCCCCCCCCTTTTCCCCCCCTTTTTTTTTCCCCCCCTTTTTCCCCTTTTTCCCCCCCCCCCCCCCCTTTCCTTCCCCCCCCTTTCCCCCCCCCCTAACCTTTTCCCCCTTCCCTTTCCCCCTTAAAACCCACATCCTCCTTCTTTGGGCCCCCCCCCCCCTTTTTTTTTTTTTTTTTTTTTTTTTTTTTTAAAAAAATTTTTTTTTTTTTTTTGGGTTTTTTTTTTTTTTTATTTTTTTTTTTTTTTTGTTTTTTTTTTTTAAATTTTTTTTTTTTTATTTTTTTTTCTTTTTTTTATTTTGTTTTTTTAATAAAATTTTATTTTATTATTTAAAAATTTTTTTATTTTTTTTTTAAAATTTTATTTTATTATTTTTTTTAAAAATTTTTTGAAAAATTTTTTGGGGTTGTGATTTTATTTGTATGGTTTTTTTTTGTGAAAAAAAATTTTTTTTTTTTTAATTTTGGTTTTTTAAAAAAATGTTAAAAAATTTTAAAAAAAAGTATTTTTATATAAAAATTTTTTAAATATTCATAAATTTTATTTTTTATTTAAGATTAAAATTTTTTATTTAAAATTTTTTAATTTTATTTTAATAATAAAAAAATATAAATTTATAATAAATAAAAAAAAAATTAAATAAAAATTTTAATAAAAATAAAAATTAATAAAAAAATTAATAATAAAAAAATAAAAATAAATAAAAAAAATAAAAAATTAATTAATAAAAAATTTTTAAAATTTAAAAAAAATTTAAGAAAAGAAAAAAAAATAATAAAAAAAAAATTTAAAAATTAAAAAAAATTTTAAAAAAAAAATTTTTTTTTTATTAAAATATTAATTTTTTTATTTTTTTTATTTTTTTTGGGTTTTTTTAGGGGGTGTGTTATTAAATATAAAAAAAAATTTCTTTTAAAAAAAATTTTGTGTTTAATCGGTGGAAAAAACCACTAGGACGTGGCCTCTCCCAATTTTTTCCCCTCTGCTTCATGTTTTGTTTTGTTTCCCCCCCAAATTTTTTTTTCCACGTGTCTCGAATAAAGCTTTTTTTTTTTTTTTTTCCAAAAATTTCCACTTTTGTCTTTTTCCCCGATCCACGTCGCCCTCATCGATTTTAGGCAAATTTTAGGGATCGACCTCTCCCTCCTCTCTCCATCCCCCTCCATGATTGGGTTAAAAGATTTTTTTTTTTTAAACAAACGGCGGGAGCCTTTTTAGATGCTACTGGTCGCCAAGGGGCCCACCTAGAAGATGCTGGCTTAATTTCCTTTCGAGATGTGTTTGTTTTCCTTAGGGTTTATATTGTCCACTACCCCTCCTTGCCTTGTACATGTATCTGTTTTAACGAACCTCTGTTGATCAGATCTTAGTTTTTTTTTTTTATCCTAAGTCGACTTTAGACTTTCTCTATTCAGATCGTTTATTTTGTTTCTGCTTCATTTTCAAATTCCCTAAAGAGAACAATATGTTCAAAATCTTGGGCGGTTTTTTTGGTATTTTGTCGCTTTTTTTAACCCTTTCCAACCCTTTTAGTTTTTAAATTTTCCCCAAGGCAAACTGTAAACATTTTTAGATGGGTCGCCCGTCTAAAAAACCCTTTTTAAAAAAATATTTTTGCGGGGGTCCGTGTGGGGCGATGGGTTTCGCTCATCTTCGTATATATTTAATATTATACAATTACCTCCCTATCCCTGTCTTTTGGGAGCTTCTGTTTTGCGGTATTTTTCAAAGTCAAAAGCCTTTTCGTAATGATGAAGCCCAAAACAGGGGTTTCCATATTTGTTTATTTTTTCTCTTATTTGGGTGAGCTTGGATTGGGCTGTTGTTGAGAATCCCCCCCCGGAAGCTGCCTGTTCTCTAGGTGGTTAGTCCGACGTCAGGGATGCGAGTTTTGATTTTGGAAAAGGGTTTTTAAGAACTGTGAAAGGGGGCTTTTTTGGTCGGGGGGCGTTTTTTTGTCCTTTTCTTCCCCCTTTTTTTGTATCAAAATAACGTTGCCTTTTTCCCGGCTTTTTGGGGTTTTTTTCCCTTGAGAAGGAATTTTTTTAAAAAAATTGGGTCGTTTCATTTTTTGCAATTCTCTTGCATCTATTATAAGGGCTATATAATTCCGTCTTACCTGGGTCTTCCCCTCTTCATGCCTTTAAACGCTATTTTTATTTCTTTTGTTGTGATATTATATATATATATTTATAATAATAAAATATTATATATTATTTATAATTATATATATTATATATAAATTTTATTATATATATATATTATATATTATAATAATTATATATATATATATATTATATAAAAAAGAAAAAAAAAAAAAAAATAAATTATATTTTTATTTTTTTTATTAAATATTAATAAACAAAATACAATATATATTGGGGTTGACTAAAACAAACACACCCCACACACACACACACACACACACCACACACACACACACACAAAAAAA
>NC_051392.1:56565415-56568254 GCF_015228065.2 Penaeus monodon
GGAGGATAGGACGAGGGGGGGAGGATAGATCGAGGGGGGAGGGGGGATAGGTCGAGGGGGGGAGGGGAGGATAGGTCGAGGGGAGGAGATAGTCGAGGGGGGGATAGATCGAAAGGGAGGGGGATAGTTCGAGGGGGAGGGAGGTGGTAACCTTTTGTTGAATTATTTCTTTATTCAGTAATGTATCTTCGCGACGGTTTCGAGACTGAAAGGGTTTCTAAACTGATTTTAAATTCAGGTTGGTGAAAGAGAACGCGTACATATGTGTATTTATGTACGTGTGTAAGTATACTGTATATGTTTCTATGTTTATATATATATATAATATATATATATATATATATATATATATAATATATATATATATATATATATATATTATATTAGTGTGTGTGTGTGTGTGTGTGTGTGTGTGTGTGTGTGTGTGTGTGTGTGTGTGTGTGTGTGTGTGTATGTATGTATGTATGTATGAATGCATGTATGTATGTATGAATGCATGTATGTATGTATGAATGCATGTATGTATGTATGTATGAATGCATGTGTGTATGTATGTATGAATGCATGTATGTATGTATGTATGAATGCATGTATTGCATATATACATATATCCTGTCTATCTATTTGTCTGTTTATCTCCCTGTCTATCTCTCTGTCTGTCTGTTCGTCTTCCTGTCTTTTCCCTCTTCCTCCTTCACTCCCTCCCCCTTCCTTCCCTCCCCCTCTCTTTCTTCCATTTCTTTCCCTATTACTCCCCCCCCTCCCCTCCCTTTCACCCCCCCTTCATCCCCCCCCTCCTCCCCATTCCCCAAAGATAAAAAAAAAAGTAATACGAAGAGATAAAAAAAAACAAAAAAAAAACATTTAGTTTCCATCATCCCCCCTCCAACCCCCCTTCATCCCTCCCCTCCATTCCAATAAAAAAAAATAATAATAATATAAAGATAATTTAAAAATTGTGCTATCAGCCCCCCCCCTCCAACCCCCCTTCATCCCCCTCTCCCTCCTTCCCCCCCAAAAAAAAATATATATATAATAAAAAATAATAATAATAATAAAAGATAAAAAAATGAAATATTTTGTTCTCTCAGCCCCCCCCCTATAAACAAAAAAAAATAAATATAAAAAAAAAAAAAAAAATTTATCCCAATCAACTCACCCTCAACAATAAACTTTAACGTCCTCTACGATGAAAGCCTCCCCTGCCCCTTCCAACCCCTCCTCTCTCTGTATCCTCTTGTCTTAACCGTCCCTCTGTGTAGTCTTCTCGTAGTCTCCTTGTACCCCCCTTTCTACTCCTCTTGTAGTCTCTCTTGTAGCCTCTCTTGTAGTCGTCCTGTAGCTCTCTGTAGTTGAGCTCTTGTTGTTGTACCTCTTGACTTACGTGGCTTTTAGTCTTACGGTACGTCATTCTGCTGATCTTGTTCTTCGAAATCTGGAGACGGATTGCTTGAGTGGTAATTTCGTGTTACGGAGGAAGGAAGGTGGTAGGGAGATAGGGAAGTAGGATGCGATTCTTCGAAATCTGGGGGAGGGGGGGGGTATTGTGTTGGAGGAGAGGAAGGGAGGGGGGGGAGGAGAGGGTAGGGGATCCTGGGAAGTTTGGTTTTTGTGGTTTGTGTGTGGGATGTTGGTGTGGTGGGTGTGGTGTGGTGTGTTGGATGTGTGTTTGTTATGTGTGTTGTTGTGTGTGTGTGTTTCGTATATTCGGCGTGCGTATTGTGTGTGTGTGGTGCATTTCGATACGTGTATGTCGTTCATGGTCTTCATATCTCGTCGAATATACATGTATTGGCTTCAAGATATGCTACACAACTTTTTCTTTCGCCTTTCAATCAACCGCCGTTCCACAACTTTTCTACGCTTATCAAAGGATCCTCGTGTTCGAAGTTTTTGCCTTTGAATGTGAATAGAATAAGAAAAATGTAAAAAGAGAGAGAGGGGGGGGGACTAAGGAAGAGAGAGAGAGAGAGAGAGAGAGAGAGAGAGAGAGAGGAGAGAGAGAGAAGAGAGAGAAGAGAGAGAGAGAGAGAGAGAGAGAGAGAGAGAGAGAGAGAGAGAGAGAGAGAGAGAGAGAGGAGAGAGCGAGATAGAGCGAGAGAGAGAGAAAGTGAGAGAGAGAGAGAGAGAGAGAGGGAGAGGAGAGGACGAGAGAGAGAGAGAGAGATGAGGAGAGAGAGGAGAGAGGAGGAGAGGAGAGAGAGAGAGAGAGAGAGAGAGAGGAGAGAGAGAGAGAGAGAGAGAGAGAGAGAGAGAGAGAGAGAGTGAGAAAGTTCCGTTAACAATAATTATTTACTCTTATTATTGTTATTATCATCATTATTTTCATTAATATTATCATAATTATTATATTTACTTTTATTATTATTGTTACTATTGTTATTACTTTATCACTTTAGATATCATCATTATCTTCATTCTTATTATCCTTTTTATCAATATTATTATCATTATTAATGATACTATTATTTTTATTACTATCATCATCATTAGTAGTAATAGTAGTAGCAGTAGTATTATTGTTGTTACCATTATTATTACAATTATTATTATCATATTTATTACTGTTAACATGATTTTTTATCATTTCTATTATCATCACTACTATTATCATCATTGCTATTCTTATCATTATCATCATTGTTGCTATTCCTCTTACCATTAATATCATTATCACTATTATCAATTTTTTATCATTATTTCAATGAATAATATCATTATAATCGTTATTATCATTATCATCATTAACATCATTTATTGTCACTGATGTTGTTATTGAAAGAAAAATATAGAATCACGTAGCAGCAAATAAAAAAAGAAGAAAAGGGATGAAAAAAAA
>NC_051392.1:56570854-56575854 GCF_015228065.2 Penaeus monodon
CTTTCCTATTTTTTCACTCTCTTCTAAATCATTTTATCGCACATTTAACAAATCCCATTCATTTACGATAATTTTCTTAAAACTTTTTAAATCCCCCTTTTTCGCCTATCACGTCATTTACGCGTCTCAGTGTAAAGGAAAATCGCTCTTATGGACAGGAAACAGATGGGTGAAAACGGCTTATTTTTCTCTGCATCCTGACGTGATGGAATTTCTATGAGGACGAATCAAAATGACTCATTACGATATCTTTTCCTTTATAATCTTTATTATTCTGTAAGTTTGTCTATTATAGAATTGTTTTTGACAGCATATTTGTATGTGATATCTCTGTAGTCTTTTAAATGATGTCACATTTACTTATCTCTCTCTCTCTGTTTTCTTCTCTCTCTCTCTCTCTCTCTCTCTCTCTCTCTTTCCCTCTCTTTTTCCCCTCCTTCCTCTCTCTCTCTCTCCTCTCCCCTTTTTCCTCTCTCTCCCCTCCTCTCTCTCTTCTTCTCTTTCTCCTCTCTCTCCCCTCTTTTCATCCTCTCTCTCTCTCTTCATCCCCCTCTCCCCCCTCCTCTCTCTCTCTCTCTCCTTTCTCTCTTCTTTTCCTCTCTCTCTATCTATCTATCTATCTATTATTCTCTCTCTCTCTCTATCTATCTATCTATCATCATCTCTCTATCCCCTTTTCCTATCTATCTATCTATCTATCTAGCAATCTAGCTGTCCACATCTACACCTATCTACCTACCAATCTTTCTGTCTATCTATCTAATCTCTCTACCTCTCTTCTTTCTCTCCTTCTTCATCTTCGTCTTCAAGTCACTCCCAATCAATGAGAAACTTATAGCGTCAAAAAAAAGAAGTTTTAAGCTTTAAATCATGACGTAATTTTTTTTTTTTTTTTATCTAACCCTCTTTTTTATCCTTCCATAAAGCCATTGATTCTCTCTTCCTTTCTGTATGCAAATGAGCTCGGGGAAAAGGATGCTCGACCATCTTTCACCTTTCACCTCTACTCCGAACGCCGTGGCCTCAGAAGAACCGGATAAGGAGCGATTCCGTAGAAGAAGGTGTGATATGAGGGATATCGGACTGTTATAAAAAGATATCGGAAACCGGACTGTTCCGTATAAGAAGATATCGGAAACCGGACAATTTCTTAGAAGAAGATATCGGAAACCGGACTGTGTCCTATTAAGAAATTCGTAACACCGGATCACATTTTCTTAGAATACGCTATTTCGAACTCCGACCTGTTCCGTATCTTAATCAGTTATCGAAACCGGTACACTTTCTTTAAAAGTTTATCGGAAACACTTATCCGATCTGAAATTCGGAACCGACAATTTCTACGAAGACTATCTGATACATCGCTTGTTTCCGTATAGAGATTCGGATCTCAGCACCAATTTCTGAGAAAAGATATCGGAAAAAAAAGACTATTTCTTAAAGACTTTTTTTTTTTTTTTTTTATTTCTGAACCCTGTTCCGTTAAGAAGATATCGGAACCGGCAATTTCTTAGAAGACTGGAGCTCGGTGAAAAGGATATCGCAACCGTTCACATTTTTCTAAGAAGACGCTATGGAAACCGACGTTCCGATAAGAAGATATCGGAAACCGGACAATTTCTTAGAAGACGCTATCGGAAACCGGACTGTTCCGTAAAATATGAAACCGGATTTCGAAAACCGGATAATCTATGTCCGATAAGATGGAAACGTTTTCTGAAACCGATCTTCCGTATATCGGAAACCCAGACAATTCTATATAAGGAAGCGTGCAATACCGGACGGCTCCGCACAAGACACCAACACACGCCGTACGCATCCAGTTCAGATATCGGATACCGTCCTCCGAAATACCCAAACGGTTTCCGTACAAGAAGCTATCACATGACGCAACTTTCCCGAAACGGACAACTTTGTGCGGACGCGTTGATATAACTTTCTAGATCCGAAGAAAGTTGCCCTGTTTCTTGAGCGAGGGCGTTGTCGATAAGTGATATGACCAGGAGGAAATGCAGAAGCTGGGAGGTAAGGGGAAGGGGGAAGGGGGGAGGGAGGAGGGGGAGGCAGGAAGGGCGGTAGGAGGGTATGGGGATGTGTCTCTGGCGTGCGTATTTGGGGGAGATGAGTGCGTATTTGGGGGAGATGAGTGCGTATTTGGGGGAGATGAGTGCGTATTTGGGGGGATGAGTGCGTATTTGGGGGGATGAGTGCGTATTTGGGGGGCTGAGTGCGTATATGTGGGTGATGAGAGCATATTGGGGGTGATGAGTGCGTACTGAGGGGGACTGAATGCGTATTGGGGGTGATGAGTGCGTATTGGGGGTGATGGGTGCGTATTAGGGGTACTGAGTGCATATCGTGTGTGTGTGTGTGTGTGTGTGTGTGTGTGTGTGTGTGTGTGTGTGTGTGTGTGTGTTGTGTGTGTGTGTGTGTGTGTGTGTGTGTGTGTGTGTGTGTGTGCGCGCGCGTGTACGTGTGTCTATATAAGTAAGTTCACTCCCGCCTGTATTTTTGTACGTACACCCACCACTACGTTACGAAACGAGAATGCTAAAGCAAGGGTAATTAGTAGATTTCATAAAGAGTCAAAAACCAATTACCACCGCTCATCTCTGCCTGTATCATCCCGCCCCAAAAAAAATAAATAAAGAGTTATGTTAAGCTTATCGTGCACAGTTGCAAGAGACGAGGTTGAACAACAGGGCATTTTGCAACCCTCCTCGGCGCTGACAAAGAAATTGATCATTGCAACATTTTGATCCCGATAACAGCTTAATGAAAGTTGCTAAGGGGAAAAAAACTAAAGGGAGGATATTAAGAACACGAAGACTATTTAGGGGAATATCTGAGGGGAAAAACAAAAAAAAAGAAAAAACAAACAAGGGGAGAACTGTTGTAAAGACCATTAAGGGGAATATTGAGGAAAAAAGGGGAGAACGATTATTGTAAAGAATATCCGAGGGAAAAAAACCTAAAAGGGGGGCGGGGTATCAAGAACATGAGAGAACACGTATTGTAAAGATATTAAAGGGGAAGAACAAGAATGAAAAAGAATACAAAAATAAGTGAATGAATAAATGAAAAAAAGAGAACAGAAGAAGATCCTGAAGAAGAACAAAATAAAAGAAAAAAAGAAAAACGAAATATAACAGAGGAAGAAGAAGAAAAAAGTAAAAAAAGAAAGAAAGAAAGAGAAAGGATAGAGACCGATAAAAGAAAAGAAAAGAAAGAGAAAAAAAACACCGAAAGAGAACAGCCCACTAAAGGAAGAAAAACACGAAAAGAGAAGGAAAATAAAGAAGAACTCAACACGAAGAGAAGAACACTACAGAAGAACACACAAAGAGAACTCAAAAAAAAAAAAAAAAAAAAAAAACAGGTATGGGACAAAATAATAAGAACATTGACCTTATAAGAATGAGAAAAGGGTTGAGAGATATAGAGATCAGTGAAGTGGGTGAGGGCAGGGAAGAGAAGGGGGGGAAGGGTGACGTAAGAGGGAGAAGGGGGGGAGTGAGAGTTAGAGAGACAGGAGGAGGAAGAGGAGGAGAAGGAGGAGAAGGACGAGAAGGGGGAGAAGGAGGCGAGAGAGAGGAGGAAGGAGAGGAGGAGGAGAGAGGAGGAAGGAGGAAGGAGGAGGAGAGAGGAGAGGGAGGAGAGGGAAGAGAAGGAGGAGGAGGATGAGGAGGAGATGAGGAGGAGGAGGGGAAAGACGAGGAGGATGGCAAGGGAGGGGGACAGAGAGAGAGAGAGAGAGAGAGAGAGAGAGAGTGAGACAGAGAGAGAAAGTGAGAAGGAAAGGAGAAAGGAGAAGAGAGACAAACAAACAAAAAAAACATATAATAATCATTATAGAAAACAGAAAGAGAGAAAGGAGAGAAAGACAAGAAATAGAGAAAGGAAAACGAAGTGGAAAGAGAAGACCCTCGACAAGTTTAAGGTCAAGAGGTCATCGATAAGGAAATGCTGTATGAAAGCTAAAAAGGTCGCATGTAGGCTAGGAGGGGTATTGTGTGTTCATTTTCTTCTTCTTCTTCTTGTTATATATATATATATATATATATATATATATATATATAGATATATATATATATATATAATATATATATATATATAGTATATATATATAATATAATATATATATATATATATGTGTTATATATATATATATATATATATATATATATTTATTATATATATATATTATATATATATATATATATATATATATATATTATATCATATAATATATTATATATATTATATAATCATATATAATATATATATATATACTATATACATATAAATATATCACTATACACAATACACACACACACACACACACACACCACACACACACACCACAACAACCCACACACCACACACATCATATATATATATATATATATATATATATATATATATATATATATATATATATTATATATATATCTATTATTATATATATATATATATATATTATTATATTATATATATGTTAATCCATATATAGTATATATTATTATATCTATATATATATTATATATTATATACTATATATATTATATATATATATATATATGTATGTATATATATACATATATATACATATCTTCTTCGTTTAACGGTAGGTTCATGTCTGAGCCGCCGTGGTCACAGCATGATACTTAATTGTAGTTTTCATGTTGTGATGCTCTTGGAGTGAGTACGTGGTAGGGTCCCCAGTTCCTTTCACGGAGATGCCGGTGGTACCTTTTAGGTAATCATTCTCTCTATTTATCCGGGCTTGGGACCTGCACTTGACTTGGGCTGGCTTGGCCACCCAGTGGCTAGGTAGGCAATCAAGGTGAAGTTCCTTGCCCAAGGGAACAACACGCCGGCCGGTGACTCGAACTCTCGAATTCAGATTGCCGTCGTGACAGTTTTGAGTCCGACGCTCTAACCATTCGGCCACCGCGGCCTTATATATACATATATATGCACATATATATATATATATA
>NC_051392.1:56580854-56598354 GCF_015228065.2 Penaeus monodon
GCAATTAAATTGTAATATTGATTATTATCCATATAAAAGGAAAACAAAGAAAGGGGAAAGAACAATTTATTTAAGGAATTAACAATTCAATATAATATAATTTATATCTTAAAAGCGAGGGAAAAAGGGAAAAACGAGAAAAGGGAAAAAAAAAATAAAAAAAAAAAAAAAAAAAAAAAAAAAAAAAATAAACATTAGAATAAAAAATAATAAAGAGAAGAAAAAGAGGGAGAGGGGGAGGAGAGGGGAGAGAGGGACCGACAGACAGAAGAAAGTAGAGAGAGCGATGTAGAAAATAAACAAAAAAAAAAAAAAAAAAAAAAAAAAAAAAATAAAGAAAGACAGAAAATTGAGAAACTAAAAAGAAAGATCAGTAAAGAAATAAAGAGAGAGGAGAGAGGGAAGTAGAGTGAAGAGAAAAAAGAGGAAAAAAAAAAAAGGGGAGGACGAAGGAGGAGGGGGAGAATGGAAGGAGAAGAGAAGGAGAGAAGAGAGGAAGAGGGGAGAGAGATCGTCTCCAGCTCACTTCTCCCTCCGAGCGATGCGGGGAGAGACTTGAGATTTAACCTGTGTACCCATTACTCACAGGACATGAAGTTCAGGAAAGGTAAATAAAAAATAGGCCGACATTGTAGAAAATAGGGGGGTGGTTTGTGGTGGTGTGACCAAAGGGGGAAAATGAACCGAAAAAACAACCGATATTAAATCAACGACGAACATAGAAAGAGACACATAGACTAAAGAGACTAGAGACTATAAGATTTAAAGATAAAGACACAGGAAAGAAAAAAATAATTAAAAGAGAACTACATTAAAACTAATTAACCCGAAACTATCTGGAACAATAATAAAGGACACCAAACAAAGACAGAGAGACAAGTTGCAGACAAGCGGGACCAAGTAGAGAGTTTAGAGAGAGAGAGAGAGAGAGACGCAGTGAGACGAGAGAGAAGAGAGAGAGCAGAGAGGATGAGAGAGCGAGAGAGAGAGAGAAGAGAGAAAGAGATTATATATATATATAATATATATATGTATATATATATAAATATATATATATATAAGATATATCAGAGGAGAGAGAGAGAGAGAAAGATGACGAGAGAGACGATGAAGGAAGAGCGAGAGGAGCGGTGAGAGGAGAAGGAGAGAGAGGAGAGAGAGAGAGAGAGAGAAAGAGAGAGAGAGAGAAAATAATAAAAAAGGGAAAAAGACAGAGATAGAAGAACACCACCGCCTAAAATGTCAAAGCACTGAAGGTCCGAATCTTTTTTCACACGCCCGCAGCCGCGACGAATCGGTGGGCGTGAGAAGTCGACAGAGACGCATGACCTCTGGCACGGGGTCTGCTGCCGAGGGTGGGCGCGGGGTGGGCGCAGGGTGGGGAGGGGGTGGGCGCTAGGTGGGGGTGGAGGGTGGGGGGTGGTTAAGAGGGGAAAGTGAAGGGGAAGAGGGGAGGACTAGGGGAGGTGAAGGGGAAGGGAGTGGGAGAGGGGAAAGGAGGGGTTAAGAGGGGAATGGGGGGGAAGGATGGGTGGAAGAGAGGAAGACGGGATAGGAAAGAGTGAAAGAGGGGAGAGTATGGGTGGAAGAGGTGAAGGGAAGGGGTGGGAGAGGGGAAGGGAGGTGGAAGAGGGGAGGTGAGAGGAAGTGTGAGAGAGCAAAAGGGTGTTGAGAGGGGGGGGGGAGGTGAGGGGAGGGTAGAGGAGGAAAGGGAAGTTGAGAGGAGGGGAGGGGAGGTGATAGAGAGGATGGAGGGAAGAGGGGAAAGGGAGGAAAGGAAATGGAGAGGGGAAGGGGAAGTAGAAGAGGGGATAGGAGTCTAGAAGCGAGGAAAAGGGAAAGAGAAAGAGCGCATGTTAGAGAAAGGAAAAAGAGAAGAGGAGACAGAGAGAGCGAAGAGAGAAGGAGAGAGAAAAAAAATAAGAAGAAGAGAGAGAGAGGAAAAAGAGAAGAAGAGAGAGAGAAGAAAAAAAGAGAAAAGTAGAAAAGGGGATAGAAGAGAAACTATGAAAAGAAAGACCCCACAAATTTAACAGAAAAGAAACAGAAAAAAAGAAGGAAGAAGAGAAGGAAGAAGAGAGAAGAAAGACCGACAGTAAAGAAAAGAAAAAAAAAAAAAGAAAATTCGACAAAACAAAAGGAGTAAGCATCTTCCGTAAACTCTAGCGCAGGGAGGGCAGGAGAGGTTTCATAATGCCCTCCCGATTACACAACCAACGCGCTTCATTATCAGATCCTCCAGTCGAAGGAGCGAGTCTTTTCTCCCTTTCCTTAGTCTCTCCTCTCTCTTCCTCTCTTTACTCTCTCTCTCTCTCTCTCTCTCTCTCTCTTCTCTCTCTCTCTCCTCTCTCTCTCTTCCTTCTCTTATCTCTCTCTTCTCTCCCCTCTCCTCCTCTCTCTCTCTTTCCTCTCTCATCTCTTCTCTTTTCCCTCTTTACTCTCTCTTCTTCCTTTCTCTCTCTCTTCTTTCCTCCTCTTTACCATCTCTCTCCTCCTCTCTCTCTCTTTCTCTCTCTCTCTCTCCTCTCGCTCTCTCCTCTCTCACCTCCTTTCTCTTCTCTCCTCTCTCTTCTTCTTCCTTTCCCTTCTCTCTCTTCCCTCTCTGCTCTCCTCTTCCGCTCTTTTTACGCTCTCTTCTATTCTCTCTTTACTCTCTTCTCTCTCCTCTGTCTCTCTCTTCCTCTCTTTATCTCTCTCTCTCTCTCTCTCACTCTCTCTCGCTTCTCTCTCTCCCTCCTCTCTCTTTCTTTACCTCTCTCTCCCTCTAGCTCATCTCTCTGCTCTTCTCTCTCGCTCTCTCTCCTCCTTCTCTCTCTCTCTCATCCTCTCTCTCTCTCTCACTTCTCTTCTTCTTCTTCTCCTCTCCCCTTTCCGCTCTTTTCACTCTTTTAATTCTCTCTCTCTCTTCTTCCCATCTATTCTTCCACCCTCTCTCCTTTTCTTTTTTTTTTTTTTTTCCATCTCTTCATTTCTCTCTCCCTTTTCCTCTCTCCTCTCATCTCTTACTCTACTCTCTCCCGCTCTCCTCTCCTCCCTATTTTCTTCTCCCTCTCTTCTCTCTCTCTCCTGTTTTCTTCCCTCTCTCTTACCTCTTCTTTACTCTCCTCTCTTTTTCCGCTCTCTCCTCGTTCATCTACCCCCTTTCGCTCTCCTTCCTCTCTTACCTCTTCTCTCTTTCTCTCTTCCTACTTTCCTGCTCTCACCCATTCTCCCCTCCTTCCTCCTCTTTCATTTCCATCATACTTATCCTCTTCTTCCTCTACCCTTTCCCCTTTTTCCCATCTTTGCCTTCTCAGTCTAACTTCCAACTCTTCCCTCTTTTCCATCTCTTCCTCCTTTTCGCTTTTTCGCGCTTCCTTTCACAACCTCACTTCTGATACTACTTTTTCTTCCTCCTTCTTACTCTCTGCCCCCCTTCTCCCCCCTTTTATTTTTTCCTTTTCTTCTTCCTCATTAATCTATTCCTCTCCTCTTCTCCCTCCCCCCTCTAACTCCCTCCTCCCCCTCTTATTCCCCCTCTTCCACATCTTTTCCTTCCCATTCTGCCCTTCCCCCTTCTTCTATCCCTCCCTTCACTTTCCCCTCCTCCCATCTTCTTAACCCCTTCTTTCTCCCCTCCTTTTCTCCCTCCCCCACGCCTCCCTCACCGTCTCATCCGCTACCACTCTCCTTCCCTCCCCCTTCCTTTCC
Organism: Penaeus monodon; assembly: GCF_015228065.2. Lineage (NCBI taxonomy): Eukaryota > Metazoa > Arthropoda > Malacostraca > Decapoda > Penaeidae > Penaeus > Penaeus monodon. The sequence goes on from NC_051392.1 coordinate 56,584,545, forward strand.
CTCCCAATCTCCTTCCTGCCCCCTCTCCTTTCCCTTTCCCCCTCTCTCCATCCCTCCCCCTTACTTCCCTCTCCCTCTCTTCCCTCCCCCTATCTCCCCTACCCCCTCTCCTTCCCTCCCCCTTCCTCCTTCCTTCCCCATTATCTGTCCCTCCCCCTCTCCTTCCTCACCCCTATCCCTCCTCCATCCCCCCCACAATCTATAATCTTCTCTTCTTCTCCCTTCTACTCTCTTCCCTCGCTTCTCACCTTCCCCCTCCCTCATCACTCCTCGCCGGCAATTATTCTGAACTGTTAGGATTATAAACTTCATCTCCAAGCGGCGCCTTGATTCTTCCTCTCTCTCGCGCTCCGCTCTTCTCTGCTCTATCTCTCTCGCTCTATCTCGTCCCTCTCTCTGTCATCTCGCTCCTCTACTCTCTCTCGGCTATCTCTGGCTCTCCTCCCTCCTATTCATTCTTGCTGCGGAACCTCCCCGGCCCCACTTCACCCTTGCCCTCTATCGCACCCCACGATCACCACGTCTCCCCAGACCCACCCCCGACCCTCCTAGTAGCCCATCACCGTAACACTGCGCCCACCGCCTTCGAGCCCTACTCCCATCCCTCCCTTAAAACCCCTACCAGCCCTACTTGACACACGCGTTCCTCCCCACGCTCCGCTCCCTCGCTCCACTCCCTTGCCCATCACTCCTCTGCTCCCTCCCCTCCTCCTACACCGTCCACTCCAACCGCTCTTCTTATCTCAATCCACTCCTCGACCCTCCTCCGTAACCCCCCTCCCTGCCATCTCTCGCCCTCCCTACTCTTCCTACTCCAACCCTCCCAACCTACACTCCTCTCCCTTCAACCCAAACTCACCCACTCTCAACCCACCCTTCTCCACCCACCTCTCCACCTTCCCTCCCTCCATCCATCTAACTCAAGAGTCGGTACAACTGCGAACACCAAAACCCCCAAAAAAACTTAAGTCTAGCTTTCCACCGGTCACCCTCCTTTCCTAGCTTCAAGGAGCCGAACAAACAGCATAAATATAGCAGTTATAGAGCTGCTTGGTTGGGATACACGTCTACGAACGGGGGAGGGATAAAGAGATGAGGGTGAATTAACGGGGGTGGAGAGAGAGAGAGAGCGGCGGGGAGGGAGGAGGGAAGGAGGGAAGAGAGAGGGCAGGGAAGAGGGGGAGGGGAATGAGGGAGGGATGAGGGTAGGGAGAGGGAGGCGGAGGGAGGGCAGAGGGGACAGGGAAAGGAGGGAGGAAGAGAGAAAGAGAGAGAGCAGAGAGGAGAGAGAGAGAGTGAGAGGAGCAGAGCAAAACAGGAGGAAAAACAGAGAAACAGAGAAACAGACTAGATGGGAAGATAAAGAAAATGCTTTGGGGAATTAAAGGAGAAAGGGGGAAGCCAAGAGGAAGGGTGAAGGAAGAAGACATAACAAATGAAAAATAAGAAATAGAGGAAGATTAGAGGAAATAAAAAAAAGAGAAAAGGGAGGGAGACAAAAGAAGGACAAGAAGCGTTGAAAAAAAAACACAAAATATATACTACATTATATAATATTGTAAAATTATTTATATGCAAAGACCTTATTATAATATATATATTATCTACTAGCGAGGATAGATATATATAGATGTATATATAGAAGTAGAGATATATATACAATACTATATAATATAGACCTATTATAGATAAGAGAGATATATAGATAGAGTATATATATATATATAGATATAGATCGGTTTATATGATAGATATATATATATGATATATACCTATATATATACATTCAGCAACACACACACAACCCACACCATTAGATATATTATTTATTAGTATATATATAGAGATATATATATCTCTATAATATAATATATATCTATATACTACTAATATACCACATTATACCACTACATATTATACACTATATTAGATATTATATATTCATATATATATATTATATATATATATGTAATCTTAACCTATATATATAATATATATTTATATATATATACCCCCCATTTAATATACTATACTATAAAACTATCTTATATATATTAATTTATATATATATCTAACACCCATTTTGAAGGTGTTGATAATAAAGGATAATATGGAAAATAATCACAGTAATAATAATGAAAATGATTATATGCACCCTTATCATTACACATTGCAGGTTTTCCTTCAGTAATAAACCATGTTTGGTAGAGGTGTGATACGATAACCGAATGTAATGATACGATATTGAATAAAAACAAGGTCAATAATAATAATGTGAGGATGCTCAGGATAATAAAGTATACGTGATTCAAATAATGAAAAAATAATAATTATAATAATAGCAATAATAATAGCAATAATACTAACTGAACAACTAATAATTTTGCATAATAATATTGAATAATAAGTTAAAATCATAATTACTAATAATAATAATAACAATAATGATAATACTAATAATAATAATAATAATAATAAACATAATGATAATCTTCAGTAAATGATAATAATGATCTACTATGATGATCAATCAATAATAACAATATAATGAAATAATGATAATCATTATCAACAGTAATGACAATGTTTATGTAATGATTGACATGGATCATAACAATATTCATGATAGCATAATGACATCATTCTCAGAATCATTCAGAGAGGAGAGAGCAGAGAGCCGAGGAGAGAGACGAGAGACGATGAAAGACGAGAGAGATCGAGAGAAACAAAGAGTAGACGAGAGAGAGAGAGAGAGGCAGAGAAAGAGTGATCATCGCTATCATCGATACAACCCCTCCTACTTCCATCTCCCCCCCCCCCCCCCACCATTGGACTCTCAACTCCACCTCCCTTCCACCCGTGTTTTTTGCCCACCCCCCCCCCGGGGGGGGGGTTTTTTCCCTCCTCATCAATCCCCCTGTACCGCCATTCTCTCCCACTCCCCCCTCACCCCACTCTTAACATCGCTGATAAATGCCATTGCCAGTGATAGTAAAATATCATCATCAGTTTTGACCAAATTAACACTTTAGAAAAGATGGAGATACCAAGGCCAAGAGAGGAGACCGAGAGAGAGACGGACGAGGAGAGAGCGCAGCAGAGGAGCCAGACCCGACGCGAGAGACCGAGAAGAGAGGAATGACAAGAGGACCCCGGCATTTTGATGAGACGAGACGAGAGAGAGAGCGACAGAGATAGAGGAGATACAGATGAGAGAGTAGGAGGGGAGAGGAGAGTAGACAGAGCGAGGGACGAGAGAGATGAGAGAGAGAGGAGAGAGAGAGAGAAGAGAGAGAGCACAGCAGAGAAGAGAGAGAGAAGAGGTAGAAGGAGCACGAGATAAGAGAGAGAGAGATGGAGAGAGAGGAGAGACGGACAGGGACCAGCGAGGAGAGAGAGAGAGATCAGAGAGAGAGAGAGAGAGGAGAGAACTTGAACAGGACACACAAATGAAAAAGAAAAACACAAAGAAAACAGACATAAATTCAAAACGTAGACAACGCATAAACCGCCTCAGAAAGCAATCACAGGAAAAACACATTCAACATACAGACACATTAAATACATGTGCGCATTGGCGGAACGATACCATGCACATACAAAACCAAATGCATTACACAAATAGAATACGCAATGCACACAACACACACAGACACAACACATCACCAACACACATCATATACAGCATACTACCTCAAATACACAAACACACAAAACCCATTCCAAACACACGGTACACACCTACCCTCTACACACACACAGATAAACCCCCCTACACTCACGCAACGCACAGAGAAACACAACACGCACAAGAAGAAAAATCACACACGCACACACACACAGTAAAACCCACAAACAACACGCACGCACACAACACACACAGATAACTCCCCCCCCCTAACACCCACACAGACAAACTCTCTCCCTTACACGCCGCACGCACGCACGCACACTTCGCACGCGCCGCGTTAAAGAAGGCCACGCGAGTCTAAGGTTTATTTTGCTTCAGTGATTCCCTCCTCTCGACGGACAGCGAACAGATATTCGCTCTGGTTGTTTTATCTCAGTTCTTTTCTTCTTCTCATGTTTATTTTGTCTTTTCTGTTTCTTTCTTTCCATCTGTCGCTGTTGGTTTCTTTTAGGTATTCTGTCTCTTGTCAGTCTGTCTATCTGGCTGTCGTCTGTCTGTCGGTTGTCTCTCCTTCTCTCTCTCTCTTCTCTCTCTCCTCTCGCTCGACTCTCCTTCTTCTCTCTCTCGTCTCTCTCTCTCTGCTCTCTCATATCGTCCTTGCTCTCGCTCATCTCTCTCTCTCCTCTGCTCTCCTCCCACTCTCGCTGCGCTTCGCGCTCTCTCCCTCTCTCTCTCTCTCTCTCTCTCTTCTCTCTCTCTCTCTCTCTCCTCGCTCTCTCTCTTCTCTCTCTCTTCTATTTAACTATCTGCTATCATCTATCTGATGCCCGAGCATATTATGTAGATATACTTTTTTATAGATATATATAGTATATCATATATAAATATTATTGATATTAGAGATAGGAATAGATATAGTATTGATTATAGATATCATAGATAGTATATATAATATGCGGGGCACTGTGTGTGTGTGTGGGTGTGTTCTCAGATTTGCGTTTTACAATTTACACGGACTGCCTCATGTAAGTGAACATCTCAAGTCTTAAAATCTATCGTGCGAGCGAGCCGTGTCAGTCTGACAAAAAGACCGGATGAAGCAGCCACACTTTATAAACCAAACTAACTGAAAACAAAATAAATTAACACAAAGGGAAAGAAAGAAATACGATCAAACGAGCGAACGAAATCTGAGAAACCATAAAGAGTCTTGTCTCATATACCATCTTATTGCCTCTGTTGTAGTGCCTCGCTTTGGAAATCCATTTTTTTTTTTTTTTGTTTTTTTTTTGTGATGTTCATTATTTTCTTATTATTTAATTTTTTTGTGTGGCATTCCTCGGGTGAGGTAAGTGTGTGGTCTAGGAAAGCGGTGAAATAAGGCCTTTTGAAGAGTATAAATTTCACCCTCTCCACCCTCTCCCCCCAACCCCCTCCCCTCCCTCCCCCCTCCCTCCCTCCTCTTCCCTACCCACCTCCCACCCCCTCCCACCTACCCTCCCTCTCCCTCTCACCCACCCTCCCTCCCACCTCCCACCCACCCTCTCCCACCGCCTCCCTCCCCCCTCCCTCCCTCCCTCCATCCATCTAACTCAAGAGTCGGTACAACTGCGAACACACACTTAAGTCTAGCTTTCCACCGGTCACCCTCCTTTCCTGCTTTAAGGAGGAACAACAGCCATAAATATAGCAGTTATAGAGCTGCTTGGCTTGGGATACACGTACGCCCGGGGGAGGAAAAGAGATGAGGGTGATAACGGGGGTGGAGAGAGAGAGAGAGGGGGGGAGGGAGGGAGGGAAGGAGGGAGAGAGAGGGGGAGGGAGAGGGGGAATGAGGGAGGGAGAGGGTAGGGAGAGGGAGGGAGGGAGGGAGAGGGGAAGGGAAGGAGGGAGGAAGAGAGAAAGAGAGAGAGAGAGAGAGAGAGAGAGAGAGAGAGAGAGAGAAACAGAGAAACAGACGAGATGGGAAGATAAAGAAAATGCTTTGGGGAATTAAAGGAGAAAGGGGGGAAGCCAAGAGAAGGGTGAAGAAGAAGACATAAAAATGAAGAAATAAGAATAGAGGAAGATAGAGGAAATAAAAAAAAGAGAAAGGAGGGAGACAAAAGAAGACAAGGGCAGTTGAAGAAAAAAATATATATATATATGTATAATTATTTATATGCACATATATATATATATATATAATATATATATATATATTATATATAATATATATATTATAGTATATAAAATTGGTATATATATATATAATATATATATATATATATATATATGTATGTATATATATTATATATAATAATATATATATATATATATATATATATAATATATATATTTATATATATATAATATATATGTGTATATATGTATATATATATATTATATATATATATGTATATATAATATATATATAACCATGAAGGTGTTGATAATCAAGTAATATGGAAAATAATCACAGTAATAATAATGAAAATGATTATTATCATCATTATCATTACCATTGCAGTTTTCATTAGAATAACCATGTTTGGTAGAGGTGATAACGATAACGATGGTAATGATAAGATATTGATAAAAACAATGTCAATAATAATAATGATGATGCTAGTGATAATAATATTAATAGTGATAATAATGAAAATAATAATTATAATAATAGTAATAATAATAGCAATAATAATAATGATAATAATAATGATAAAATAATAATAATAATAAAATAATAATAATAATAATAATAATAATAATGATAATAATAATAATAATAATAATAATAAAAATAATGATAATCATTATAACAGTAATGACAATGGTTATAGTAATGATTGCAATGATAGTAACAATATTCATGATAGCACTAATGACATCATCATAATCATCAGAGAGAGAGAGAGAGAGAGAGAGAGAGAGAGAGAGAGAGAGAGAAAGAGAGAGAGAGAGAAAGAGACGAGAGAGAGAGGAGAGAAGAAGAGAGAGAGAGAGAGAGGCAGAGAAAGAGTGATCATCGCTATCATCGATACAACCCCTCCTACTTCCATCCCCCCCCCCACCATGAGCTCTCAAATCCACCTCCTCCACCCCCGTGCCCCCCCCCCCATTCCTCCTCATCAATCCCCTGTCCCTCCCTTCTCTCCCCCCTCCTCCCCCCACCTCTTAACATAGCTATAAATTCCATTGCAGTGTATATGTAACATATCATTCATCAGTTTTGAATGAACACTTTAGATAAGATGGAGATCCAAGGCCAAGAGAGAGAGAGAGAGAGAGAGAGAGAGAGAGTGAGGAGACAGAGAGAAGAGAGATGAGAGAGAGAGAGAAGAGAGAGAGAGAGAGGAGAGAGAGAGAGAGAGAGAGAGGAGAGTGAGAGAGAGAGACGAGGAGAGAGGGAGAGAGAGAGAGAGAGATACAGAGAGAGAGAGAGAGAGAAAGAGAACTTGAACAGGACAAAATGAACAGAACAACCCAAGAACAGACATAAATTCAAACGTAGACACGCATAAACAGCCTCAGAAAAGCAATCACAGAAACACATTCACATACATACACATTAATACATGTGCGCAATGACATATACATGCACATACAAAAAAATCATACACAAATAGAAATACGCCATGCACACACACACACAGACACACACACACACACACACACACACTCATATACACATACACTCAAATACACACACACACAAAACTCCCTTCCAACACACGGATACCCACACCCTCTACACACACACAGATACCCCCCCCTCACTCACGCAAGCACAGAGAAACACACACGCACAAAGAAACATACACACACGCACACACACACAGAAACACACACACACGCACGCACACACACACACAGATAACTCCCCCTCCCCCCTTAACACCCACACAGACAACCCTATCCCTTACACGCACGCACGCACGCACGCACACTCGCACGCGCGTTAAAGAAGCCACGCGAGTCAAGGTTTATTTTGCTTCAGTTGATTCCTTCCTCTCGACGGAAGGAAAAGATATCGCGGTGTTTTTACTTCTCCAGTTCTTTCTTCCTGTTTCTTTTTGTCTTTCTGTTCTTTTCTTTCTATCTGTCGCTGTTTGTTTCTGTTTGGTATCTGTCTCTGTTTCTGTCTATCTGTCTGTCTGTCTGTCTGTCTGTCTGTCTCTCTCTCTCTCTCTCTCTCTCTCTCTCTCTCTCTCTCTCTCTCTCTCTCTCTCTCTCTCTCTCTCTCTCTCTCTCTCTCTCTCTCTCTCTCTCTCTCTCTCTCTCTCTCTCTCTCTCTCTCTCTCTCTCTCTCTCTCTCTCTCTTTCTCTCTCTTCTATCTATCTGTCTGTCTATCTATCTATCTATCTATCTATATATGTATATATATATATATATATATATATATATATATATATATATATATATATATATATATATATATATATATATATATATATATATGCGTGTGTGTGTGTGTGTGTTTCTCAGATTTGCGTTTTACGAACGACTGCTATGTATTAATCTAGTCTTAAAATTCTGCGTGCGAGCGAGCGTGTCAGCATACAAAAGACCAGGATGAAGCAGCCATCCTTTATTAACTCAACTAACTTGAAAACAAAATAAATAAACAAATGAAAATAAGAACTACGATCAAACGAGCCAAACGAACTTAGAAACAAAAGCTTTCTCTCTCATAACATCTTATTGCCTCTGCTTTTAGTGCCTCGCTTTGAACTCCATTTTTTTTTTTTTTTTTTTTTTTGCTTTCATTATTTTTTATTTTTATTTATTTTTTTTTTTGCATTCCTCGGGGAGTAAGTTGTTTGTCTAGGAAGGGGCAAAGGTGAAATAAGGCCTTTTGAAGAGTATAAATTTCTTAACCTATTCTGCTATAGGGAAAGTTCTTTTTTTATGGGAGGAAGATCATAGGTTTTGATTCATTCTATAGTAGTTTTCTGTGTTCAAAATGGAAAGAAATTGATATTTTTTTTTATTTATCATCTATATATATTTCAGGATTATGTTATAATTATTTCTAATAGTGATTAGCTTTACACTTTTCAAGCTTTACTATCTAAACATTTGTCTTTTAAAATATTTGGATGTAAGAATTCAGTTTTTTCCATCGTTAAGTGATATAACATATTTTTTTGTCAATGTAACATTCGGGCCGAAAAATGTGTTTTCCCGAATAAATGCTTAATTGGCTCTTATCATAACGTCAAAACGTCATTTCATTAACTATGATGATGCTATTGTGAATATCAACTGTTAAGTTGGGAAAGTAACTGACATATGTTTACGACACACAAGTATTATTTTGTGTTAAAATAATAATAATATATATATATATATATTATATTTTTCATTTAACGGTAGTCATGTCTGAGCCGCCTGGTCACAGCATGATACTTATTTTTATTGTATTTATGCTATTGAAGTGAGTACGTGTAGGTCCCAGTTCTTCCACGGAGATGTACGGTGTTACCTTTTAGGTAATCATTCTCACTTTATCCGGTTGGTACACACTGACTTGGCTGTCTGGCACCCATGCTGTAGCAAACAGGTGAAGTTCTTGCAAGGAAAACGCCGGCCGGTGACTCAACCTCGAACTCAGATGCTCGTAGGCAGTCTTTGAGTCTGATACTCAACCCATTCGGCATCGCGCTGACGATATGGGTTTTCCATGATTCTTGAAGTTAGACGTGTTCATTGCTCTCCGCCACGTGTTTTTATATCGAGTCACCTTCTATATAACCTGGCATGACTTAGCAGCTTGGCCACATGTAGGCAGCAATGAGTGAAGTTCTTGCCACAGGGAAACAACGCCCGGCCGTGACCGACACCTCAACCAGATTGCCTCGTACAGTCTGATCCACGCTAACCATTCGCATCGGCCCTATATATATATATATATATATATATATATATATATATATATATATATATATATATATATATATATATATATATATATATTATATGCGCTCGCGCGCGTGTTTGTGTGTTTGCGAGTGCGTGTACTTGTTTACGTATATCCCTTATTTAAACCATTAAAGGGCGCTGGTTCTGCAGTATCAGTCATTCGAGTGATGATGTAATTGGTCATCATGATCATGTTATATATAACAGGAATGGCAGTGGTATCATTAATGTTATTAATAATCTTTATCATAATAAGTGATAATAAGAACAATAATGATATTAATGATAATGAATATGGAATTAAGAACAGTGACTAAAACCTATATACACATTTACAAAGTTTTATATAAGATAAAAATCCTTAAAATAGAGAAGCCTCAGAAATATCGTATTTTTTTTCCTCCATAGTGACAGGCGATCCTGTGTCCGCATTTTCTTTGAGTATTTGCCTGGGTGTGCCGTGGGAGTGCCATGACTTCGGCACTCATGGGTTTAAGATAAGCTTCTTTCACCAAAATATTAATTCGACGTAATAAAAATGAAGAAAAAAAAGAGATTTCCTTGGTGCCTAATTGGACGTGACATGACAGTGACAAGGGTAGCAATTGTGACATTACGTTTTCTGTTGGTGGTTGGTAGTGACAAGGAGCAATTGTGTTTTATTAATGACACTCATTTCCCATTTTCTTTTGTTATCTTTTCTATGTGGCTACAACAGTGACATTCCCGTTTTCTGTTGCTAGCTTTAGGTGTGGCAGTCATAAAGGGTATACTATATTATTGCAGTATTGAGTGGTAGATGGCAGGGGAATCCCACTTTCTCTCGTGCGGTAACATCAGCAGCAAGTTTTCTTGTTTTTTTTTTATCATTTGTCTCAGTCCCTGGCCTTCACCAATGGATCCGTTACGATAATGAAATCCCATATTCTGTTGTGTGGCAATATTGTACTGTAGGCCTACTCGTAATAACTTTTTTTTTACAGCAAAGGCAGTGGCAGGCGGATCCGATTTGCCGTAGTGTGCTTCTTTGTGCCTTTGAATTAGCAAAGAAAAACTCTGAAGTGGTTTTCCTTGCTGCATCATGTATTCTGGGTCTAAAACTGCGCCAGAATAAACTGTGAAGAAATGCAGAGGGTGAATTGCGGTAATGAAATGCACCTAAAAAATAAATAACGCAATGTCATTTGATTGGTTTTGGGTACGTTTTGAAGACACAAACCACACATTCACATACACGCACACACGACACACACACACACACACACACACACACACACACACACACACACACACACACACACACACACACACACACACACACACACACACACACACACAAAGAGAAAAAAAAGTATATATATATTACTTGTAAATGAACAGATATAAACAAATCGATTAATAAATTGAAGGAAACGACAGTCATCCTGTTTATTCACGTACTTGGCGGGGGAAACTAATATGAAAGAAAATATTTGCCAGGCTTTACATCATGGCAGTACTTGAAATCGCGATATATTTCACCATAAATTAGTTAATGAGCCCTGCCCTTAAAAAGCCCTTGGAAAGACTTGGAATATTTACATGCTACCTATGCTATATCATAGGTAAGGCTTTTCTCGAGAAGGGCCTTAGCTTATTCTTGCGCTCCCCTATTAAATACGCTGTTTTTTATTAACAGATACAAAGAGAATGAAATGGAAGATAAAAGATAAGAGATACGGTACTCACAGCATTCAATTTGAGGATTAAATCGATTAGGAGGATCGAGCTAACTTTTTTGCTCCAACGTCTGCAGTAGCTTTCTCCATGTGTTATCTTCACTCTCTTCTATCAGCCGTTTCCTCGTCCCTTGCACCTTATCATTCCTTTTAATTCTTATTCCACAAATGCTTTTCCATTTCCTCTTTATTCCCCCCTCCCCCCCTTGCCACTTCCTCCGCCGTCATCTACCTGTCCACAAAATTTCTCTCTTCCCTTTTGACATGTCCAATTCGGTGCACCCTTTTCCCTCTCGATTTTCCTGGACGTCAATCGTTATTTTCACCGTCTCTTTATTCGCTTTTTTTTTTTATCGCCTTCGGTTTGTGTCTGTTTTGTTTCTTTTGCCTCGTTCTCTTTTCCTTTTTTTTCTCTCTCTCCTTCGGTTTGCCTCTCTTTTATTCGCTTTTGGTTTGTCTCTCTTTCATCCCTTTTGCTCCGTCTCTCTCTTTTATCCACTTTGGTTTGCCTCTCTTTCATCCCTTTCGCTCCCTCTCTCTCTTTTATTTCCTTCATTCTGTCTCCTTCTTTCATTTCCTTCACTCTGTCTCCTTTCATTTCCTTCACTCTATCTCCTTCTTTCATTCACTTCGATTTTTTTCTCTTTTATCCCCTTCTCCCCATCTCTCTTGTATTCCTTCGTCTTTTTTTTTCTCTCTCTTATCCCCCATTCGCTCTATCTTTCCCTCTTATCCACTTCACTCCTGATTTTGCAATTTCCACATCCGCGTCGACATCCTCACCTCCGTCTTGCAAGTGACGAGTGGAAGGAGAATTATGATTAATACCTCATCATCATTACTCTCATCATGATTATTTTTTGTCTTTGTTTTTCTTGAAGGAAGCACAAGCACCGAGGCTGTGTTTGTTGTTGTTGTTGTTTTGCTTATTCATTTACTGTGTGTTATTATCGTCTGTTTCCTGTTATTTGGTTTCTATCAGCGTGGCGTCGGTCAGGAATGAAGGGATTTTGTTTACATGCTTCGTGATTGCTAGTTGCACTCTCCGGACACTTGCACTGTTGTTTTATTGTTGCTATTACTCCTACTCCTACTACTACTACTACTACTGCTGCTGCTTCTGCTACTACTGCTGCTGCTGCTTTTGTTACTACTACTATTACTACTATACTACTACTACTACTATTACTACTACTACTACTACTACTACTACTACTCCTACTACTACAACTATACTACTAATACAATGAATACAAAACCAATACTACTATTATCGCTACTCATAAAACTACCTATTCTATTGCTACCATTAAAACTATTACTACTACTAATGTTCTTACTATTACTACTACTACGGCTACTGCTTCTACTACTACTGCTACTACTACTACTACTACTATTACTACCATTTCTACTACTACTATTACTACCACTTCTACTACTACTATTACTACTACTGCTACCACGGCGTAACTCAGATTACCCAACATCATTTCGGTCTTATCGCCAAAAAAAAAAAAAAAGATAATAAATAAATAAATAAAAGAAATTAATACCAAAAGGGTGAAAATCGCTAACTTCTCACCCTATACAGACTTTCTACGCGAGAGTTTCTCCAGGGCAGGAAAAACAGCCATTTTGTTTATGCAAGTTCTCGGGGGCAAGAGGCGTCTAAAAGAAAACGTTTGCTTTTGAACTGACCTTGTACGATATTCCAATCCATTTCGTTATTTATTTACTGGATTCTTTTTTTTTTTTGGGGGGGGGGGCTGGGGATAATGGTTCATGAAACTGTTTTAATTGTGTTTCATTGTTTTTTTTTGTTTTTTGTTATTTTTTTCATTGCCAATCAAATGCCGGGAAGCCACATAAATTCAAGATCCACAGTAGTGACGAAAATAAATAATGAAAATGAACAATGAAAATAAATAGCGAAAAGAAATAATGAAAACAACGATAAATATGATAACAGGAAAGAACAACAACAACAACAATGATAATCGCTCCAGTCGCTCTCTTAAATTGCCTACATCATATTCTTTCTTCTATTTACTTTACATCTCTTTTGATGAAGATAATATAAAGAGAAAGAAAGAAAAAAAAATTCATATAAAAATTTTTTTTCCGGAAGATTTTCCTCAATTGGTTTTTGGATATGACAGCCATCCGGTTTTATTCCATGGAGTGTATCGGATATATATTTGTTCAGATTTGAACCCATATTGAGTCAGTACTCGAAACAGGTTATTAATTTTTTTCTGCTCTTCTGTATGATTACCATTATATGTATATAGACACACACACGCATACACACATACATACATTCATACATATATATATATATATATATATATATATATATATATATATATATATATATATATATATATGTGTGTGTGTGTGTGTGTGTGTGTGTGTGTGTGTGTGTTGGGGTGTGTGTGTGTGTGTGTGTGTGTGTGTGTGTGTGTGTGTGTGTGTGTGTTGTGTGTGTGTGTGTATGTGTTATGTTAGTTATTATTTATCTATATTCTCTTGAGTAGTATGAAATATTTCGTT
>NC_051392.1:56605854-56608397 GCF_015228065.2 Penaeus monodon
ATAAATTGATAAATGAATAAACAGATAAAAGAATAAACAACAGACAAACGAATAGACACGATAATAGATAAACAAACATAAATAGATATATATATATATGAATGATCTAAGATTAAAGACAACTATTGCCATTGCAACTAATAACAATAATAATAATGATAATGATAATGGTGATTATTACGAAAAAAATATAACCAATAATAATCATAATTAACTAATTATGATTCTAATGATAAAGGCAACTATAGTGAATATATATATATATATATATATATATATATATATATATATATATATATATATATATATAATATATATAATTTAATTATAAACGTGATTATCATGATGGTTCTCTCCTCTGTTTCATGTTCATAAGCCTTTTTCTCTCTCTCTGTCTCTGTCTCCCTCCCTCCTCCCTCTCTGTCTCTGTCTCCCTCCCTCTCTCTCTCTCTCTCTCTCTCTCTCTCTCTCTCTCTCTCTCTCTCTCTCTCTCTCTCTCCTCTCTCCCATTCCCCCTAAACTCCCTCCCCCCCCTCCCTCCCTCTCTCTCCCCTTCCTCCCTCCCTCCCTCCCTCCCATTCCCCCTCACCATCCCTCCTCCCTCCCTCCAATTCCCCCTCCCATCCCTCCCTCCCTCCCTCCCTCCATTCCCCCTCCCTCCCTCCCTCCTCCCATTCCCCCTCCCTCCCTCCCTCCCTCCCTGTCCCATGTTATCTGAGGCAAGCGGCAGAGCCTCGTGGCGGGAAATCCAAAATCAGGACGAGTTAACAAAAAGGATTTACTCAAAATAGCTTCTTTACCGGAGGATTTGCCACGGGGGCCGATTCAGTTTGCTTTTGGATCTGACTATCGATTACGTTGAATTAGAGAGTATGGGAAGGAAAGGGAAAAACATGTTTGTATATATTTGTTTTGGTTTATTGGTTTTCGGTTCTGGTTTTAGTTATTATTATTATTATTATTATTTTGCTTTTGTTTTGTTTTCGTTTCTTTGAGAGGGGAGGGAATGCTGGGTTTTTTTTATGTTGGTTGGAATGACATGGTGTATTGTAAATAAATTCTTTGTTTATTTATCTGTTACTATTATTCATTATTTAGTCTTATTGGTATTTTTTTTCCGAGGAGGAATATTCTCTCGCTGTTTATCTATCTATCTATCTCTATCTCTATCTCTCTCTCTCTCTCTCTCTCTCTCTCTTTCTCTCTCTCTCTCTCCTCTCTCTCTCTCTCTTTCTCTCCCTCTCCCTCCCTCTCTCTCTCTCTCTCTCTCTCTCTCCTTCTTGCACTCTCCCTCCCTCCTACCTTGCCCTCCCCTATCTCGTTCCCTCCCACCCTCCCTCCCTCCCTCCTTCCCTTTTCTCTCCCCTCTGCCTCTCCATCTCTCCCCAATCATGAACAAATATGGATACTCAAGTGAACAATAAACAAAGATAAACGAAAAGAAAAGAGAAAATGAAAGATAGTTTATGAAGTAATTAAACAAAGTGAGATTTTTTTTTTTTCTTTATTTTTTTTTTAAGACAGTGTGAAATTATATAAATGCAGAGGTTGTAGTGACTTTTTTTCAAAAAAGAAGAAGAAGAAGAGGAGGAGGAGGAGGAGGAGGAGGTGGAGGAGGTGGAGGAGGAGGAGGAGGAGAAGGAGGAGGAGGAGAGGAGGAGGAGGAGGAGGGAGGAGTGGAGGAGGTGGAGGAGGAGGAGGAGGAGGAGGAGGAGGAGGAGGAGGAGGAGGAGGAGGAGGAGGAGGAGAAAAGAAGAGAAAAAGACAAAAGATAAAGAAAAGGAGGAGGAGGCGGAGGAGGAAGTAGAAAAGAAATAAGATAGAGACGAAGAGGAAGAAAAGGAGGAGGAGGAGGAAGACAAAGAAGAAAAGGAGGAGGAGGAGGAAGACGAAGAAGCTAAGTCAGAAAGAGAAACAGGAATAACAGAAAAAAAATCCATTGCCAGAAGGAGTGGATAGGAAAAATGGAGAAAAAAAAGATGCTGTGAAGAAAAATTTAAATAAGCAAGACAATAAGAGAAAAAGGAAGAGGAAAAGGAAGAGAAAAAAAAACTAGTCATAAGCCATAAAGAAGAGAGGATAACAAGATAAAACAGGAAAAAGCAAAGACAAAGAAAAAATCAACAAATAAAAGAAGAGGGAAGTGGAAGAGGATGTAAAGAAAGAGAGAATAAGAAGGAGAGGAGATTAAAGAAGAAGGAATGAGAAAGAGAAAAAGAAAGAGGAACGCAAAAAGGATATAGATATAGAATGAAAAAAATAAAGGAAGGAGAAGGAGGGATGACAAAAAAAGAGAAGGAGAAAAAAAGATAAAAAAAGGAATAGATAGAGACTTAGGAAGAAGGAAGAAGGAAAGAGAATTAAAGAAGAAGGGAGAGAGAAAGAGAATCAGAAAAAAGGAAGAAAGAGAGAATTAGGAAGAAGAAAGAAGAGAAAGAGAATTAAAAAAGAAGGGAGAGAGAGAGAAAGAGGAAAAAGGAGGAGAGAAAGAGAAGAGAGAAAAAGGAAGATAGAAAGAGAATGAAAAAAGAGAAGAAAGAAAG
>NC_051392.1:56648883-56663976 GCF_015228065.2 Penaeus monodon
TAGATTAAATAATATAAATATATATATAATAAATTAAAATTAATAAAATTAAAGAATTATAAGAGGGCCCAATAAACGGTTTTTTTAGCGACTTTTAAAAAATTAAAATACCGTTCCCAAAAGACGTAATTTAAAAAAATAAATTTTTTTTCCAAAAACCTTCGGGGATAAAAATAAATCGTTGATTTGTTATGAAAAAAATAAGGGCCCAATGGAAATGGCAACAGCGAAAGAAAAGAAAAGGGCCGCAACGGAAGGCAACGAAAAAAAAAAAAAAAAAAAAAAAAAAAAAAAAAAAAAAAACAAAAAAAAAATTAATAAAAACAAAATATTAAAAGGGGGAAAAAATGTTTGTTTTTTCCCTTGACCCTTTTGAACGCAGATTAAACCAAATTTCTATTCCCCTATCTTTTTTTTTAAAATTTTTGTATTAATTTTCCCAAATAAAAATTCTTTTTAACGTTCGGGGGTTTTAAAATTTTGGGTTTTTAAGAAAATGGGGCCGTTTTTTGTTTTTTTCCCCTCCCCTTTCAAATTTTTAGCAAAAAAAGGAAAGGAAAACCCGGAAAAGGCGGGGGGACGAAAACAACCCCCAACAAAAAAAAAGACAAAGGCAAACGGGGAAAAAAACAAAATTTTAATTCAAGAAACCCAACCGGCACCTTGTTTTTTCCCCAAAAAAGTTTTCTGATTTTCCCCTTTTTGATACTTTCCACAAGACTAAAATTTAAAAAAAAACAAAGAAGAAATTTCTGTTTTTTTTTAAAAATTTTCCAAAAATTTGATTCCCCAAAAAAGTTGGAAAATAACTTCTTTTAAAAAAACGACCTTTTTTTTTAAAAAAATTTTTTTTCTTTGAAAAAAAAAAGGGTGGTTAATGGAAATTGGCTTTTGTTTTTGTTTTTTTTTGTAAGGTATTTTTTTTATTTTTTTAAAAAAAAATTAAGCCTAAAGTTAAATTTAAAGGGAAATTTTTTTAACATATTTATATATTTATTAATTAAATTTAACTTTTTTTTTTTTTTTTTTACATATTACCCCCAACCCAAAACCGTATAATATTAATAATTTATTATAATTAAATTGAAAAAAAAATTAGATACCATTTTGTGGTTAAAAAAATGTTGGTGTATTTTGTGTTCTTTTCCCTTTGCCCTTGGTAACTGTGTTTTTTTCGAAAAAAATTGGACCGGTTGTTTTTGGAGGGTTTTTTTGGTTCGTTTTCGTTTGTTTTGGTTCCGTGGGTTTTTGTTTTGTTGGGAAAATGGGGGGGGCGGGTTTTGGAAATCAAGGGAAATATTTTTTTTTTTTTCTTTTTTTTTTTTTTGGGTTTTTTTTTTTTTTTCCCAAAAAAATTTTTTATAAATTTTTAATTATGTTTTTTTGGTTTTTTGTAAAATCCCTATTTTGGGGTTTTTTTTAAAATGGAAAGGGTTTGTGGTTGGGTTTCCCCTTGTTGGGGGTGGTGGGAAAAAAGGGTTAATTGGTTTTTTTTTTTTTTTTTTTTTTGGGGGTTTTGGGTGGGGGGGCGGAGGGGGGGGGGGGGGGTGGGGTTTGTTGGGGTGGGGGGTTGGGGTTTGGGTTGTTGTGGTTTTTTTGGGGGGTATGCCCCATTATTTTTTTTTAAGTTTCCCCCCCCTTGCTCCTCCCGTTGGCTTTTTTCTCGCCCCCCTTTGGGCCGGGTGCCGGGAAATGTTTGGCCCCCCCCCCCCCCCGTTTTTGGAAAGGGCCCAGGAACCCCGGGGCCCTTCGGTTGGTGGAAAAATGTTGTGGGGGGGGGGTTCCGCTTTGTTTCCTTTTAAAAATTTGAGTAGAGGGGGTTAAAACTTTTTTTAAACCTCCTTTTTTCCCCTTAACCTTTAAACCCCCTCTCTTTTAAAATTTTAAAACCCTCAAAACCCCCCCACACCCCACCTTCCTCCTTTTCATCCCCCCTCTTTCTTCTTTTTTTCCTCTTCTCCCCCCTTTTTTTTTACTCGCCCCTTTCTCTTTTTTTCCTTTTTGTCCTTTTCTCCTCCTCCCCTTTTTTTTGGGGGGGCTTTTATTTTTCTTTAAAAATCCCCTTCTTCCCTTTCTTTTGCTTTTGTCGGGCTGCGTTGTTTTTTTCCCCTTCCCCCTTTCCCTTTTTTTCTTTTGTTTCCTTCCCCCTTTTTTTTGGGGGGGGTCAATCCTTCTTCTTCTTTATTCTCTCCTCTCTCTCCTCTCTCCTCCTTTTCCCCTTCCCTTTCCTCTCTCCCTTTTCTTCTCTTCCTTTTTTTTTTCTTTTTATTCTTCTCCTCTCTCCCCCCTCCCCCCCCTCTTCTCCCCTTTCCCCTCTCTCTCTCTTTTTTCTGCCTGTCTTGTCTTCTCTCTCTCTCTCTCTCTCCCTCTCCTCTCTCTTTTCCTTTTCCTTTATCTCCTCCCCTTCTTTTTCTTAAAAACCCTCCCTCCTCCCTTCGTTTCGCCCCTTTTTTCCCTCCCCCCCTTTTCTCCTCTCCCCCTCCTCTCTCCTCCTTCCTCTCTCTCTCTCTCCCTCTCTCTCTCTCTTTTCTCTCTTCTCTCTCTCTCTCTCTCTCTCTCCCTCCCTCTCTCTCTCTCTCTCCCCTCTCTTGCTGTCTCCCCAAATTTTGGGCACACCCACCCACAGAAGAAAAAAAAAGGGGGGAAAAAAAGGGAAGGGGGAAAGGGAAAAAAAAGAAAAGGGAGGGGGTGGGGGAAAATTTCCCTGGGGAAAGAGAAAAGGAAAAAAAAGGGAAGGGAAAAGGGAAAATTCCCCGTAAAAAGGGAGAAAAGAGTAGGAAAAATAAAAAATTTTAAAAAGCCCAAAAAGGGGGGGCGGGGGAAAGGGGAGGGGGGATAAGGATGTAAAAGAAGAAAAAAGGAGGTTTAATTTTCCCCGGTTTAACCCCAATTTAATCAAGGGAGTTTTATGCGATGTTCTAATCATCTGCCTTCAAGTGTCTTAGCGAGAAAGGACGTGGGGAAAGATGGCAAGGAAAGAAAGAGAGAAAGAGTGAGGGGAGCGGGAGGTGGGAGGGGAGGGGAAGGGGAAGAAAGGGAGCGAGAAAAAGGGAGAGGTGAAAGAGGGAGAGACGAGGAGAGAGGGGAGAGAGAAAAAAAGGGAAAGAAAAGAGAGATAAAAGATGGAGGGGAGAGAGAAAAGAGGGGAGAGAGAAAAGGGGAGGGGGAAAAGAGAGGAGAGAGAGAGGAGGAGGGAGGAGAGGAGGGGGAGAGAGTGGCGAGAGGATGGAGAGGAGAGACGAGAGAGAGAGAGGGGGAAGAGACCGGGGGGGGAGGGGGGGGAGAGAGAGAGAGAGAAAAGGGACGGGAAGAGAGGGGAGAGGGGAAAAGGGAAAGAAGGAGAGAGAGTGGGGAGAGAGGGGGGAGGATAAGAGAGAAAAAGGGGAAGGAAAAAAGAGGGGGGAGAAAAGGAGAAAGAGGGGAGGGAGAGAGGAAAGAGAAAGAAAGAGAGAGAGAGAAAAGGAGGAGAGAGAGGGGGAGAGGGAGGGGAGAGAGGAGAAAAGGAAAGAGGGAAAAGAGGGGAGGAGAGTGAGGGGAAGAGAGAGAGAGAGAGAGGGGGAGGGGGAGGGGGAGAAAGAAAGAGGGGAGAGAGAGAGGGAAAAGAGAAGAGGGGGAAAATTGAGAGAGAGAAAAGAGAGAGGAAAAGACGGAGAGAGAGAGAGAAGGGGGAGGGGGAGAGAGAGAGAGAGCGGAGAGATTGTGATATAGATAAGTAAAAAGAGATGGGAAAATGAAAAAGCCCCGAAAAAAAACAAAAAAAGAAAAGGAGGGAGAAAGAGAAAGGAGAGAGGGGAGGGCCAAAGAGAGAGAAGGGAGTGGGGAGAAGGGAGGAGAGGGGGAGAGAGAGAGGAGAGAGAGAGGGGGAAGGAGAGGCCCGGGAGAGAGCAGGGAAGAGAGAGGAGAGAGAGAGAGGGAGAAGAAGAGAGAGAGAGGAGAGAGAGAGAAAGAGGGGAGACCGGGAGAGAGAGGGGGAGAGAGAGACCGGGAGAAAAGGAGAAAAAGGAGAAAACCGGCAGTTAAAAAGGAGAGAGAGGGGAGAGAATGAGAGAGAGGGGGGGAGAGAAAGAGAGAAAAAACCCAGGGGGAGGGGGAGAGAAGAGGGAGGGGAGAGGGGAGAGGGGGGGAAAAGAGAGGGGGGGGAGAGAAAAGAGACGAGGGGAGAGTTGAGAGAGAGAAAGAAAAAGAGACCGGGGACGGGGGGAGAGGAGAGGGACGGGAAAAAAAGGAGAGAGAGAGACGAGGAGAGACGAGAGGGAGAGGAGGGGGAGAGAGAGAGAGGGGAGAGGAGAGAGACCGGGAGGGAGGGGGAGCTGTTTAAAATTGAAAAATCGCTGAGCAGATCCCAAAAGGGGGAAAACTGCTTGGTGTTCCTTGTTCCTTTATTAAGATTGGGGCTTGTGCGTCGACGTGCACAGTAATTAGATTCTTGTGCCGGGAAAATTTGGTGAAAACTTCCCATTTTTTAGGATTACCCCAGGGAAATTTCCGCTAAATTTCTCTTTTCCTTTTCTCTCCCCTTTTCCCCCCTTTTTCCTCTTTTCCCTCTTCTCTCTCTCTCTCTTCCCCTCCCCTTTTTTCCCCCTTTTGTTGTCTGTCTCCCTTCTCTTTTTTTTTGTGCATCTTGTCTCGGTTTTTCCTCTCTCTTTTCTTTCGTTTCTCTCCCCTCTCCCTCTCTCCCCTCTCTCCCCCTCTCTCTCTCTCCCCCTCTTTCTTCTTCTCTCTCTCTCTCTTCTCTCTCTTTTCTCTCTTTATTTTTTCTCTTCTCTCTCTTCTCTCTCCCCTCCTCTTTTCCCCTCTCCTCTTCTCAAATATATATATATTTTATTATATATTTTAATTAAAATTAAAATTTTTAAAATTTTTAATATAATATTTAAAATTATATATATAATAATCTATATATATATATATAAAAACCCTAATATATATAATTATATATATATATATATATATATTATATATTATATATAATATATATATATAATAATTTTTTAATATATATAAAATTATAATATAATATATAATTTAATATATATTTTATATATTTATTTTATAAAACATATATAAAATTATACTTTAACAACAAAACCAAAATATATTACACTTGTTTCCTTTTCCCCAAGGGATCCCACGGGGCCCCAAAACCCGAACCCCCCCCTGGGGCCACGGCCGGCGTTGGCCCCAGAAAAAACCGAAGGGCCTAAAGCATGCTGGGGCCCCCAAAAACTGGGCGCTTTTTTTTCCGGGTTTGGAAAGGTTTTGCCCTCGGAGGGGTTTTGGGGAAAATGCGCTTGCAAAGGGTCGGCCTTTCCCGGTTTCGCGTTGGTTTCTCTTCGGTCTCGGTCTCGGGTCTCTTCTGGGTTTTTTTTTTTTTGGGCTCTTTCGGTCTTTTGGCCCAATTTGGGGGGGGGTTTTTGGTCTCTTTTTGGCCCCTTTTTTGGTTTTTTTGGTTTTTTCCCCGGTTGGGTTTCTCTCTTTCCTTTTTGGGTTTCTCTTCTCTCTCTCTCTCTTCTCCTCTTTTCTCCTCTCTTTTCCTCTCCCCTTCCCCTCTCTCTCTTTTATCTTCATCTTTTTATTCTCTCTCCCACCCCTCTCTCTCTCCCCTCTCTCCCCCTTCTCTCTCTTTTCCCCTCTCTCCTCTTTAACTATCATCATTATCTATTTATCTGTCATCACCTATCATCTATCTACTTTCTTTTTTTTTCTATCTTTTATCTATCTCCCTATCTACCTCCCCCTTTGTCCCCCTTCTCTCTCTCTCTCTCTCCTTTTCCTCTCTCTCTCTCTCTCTCTTCTCTCTTCTCTCTCTCTCTCTCTCTCTCTCTTTATTCTCCTTCCCCATCTTTATCCACTCTTACACTTCCTTTTATCTTTCTGTTTTTACATTTTTCTCCTCATTTCTTAACATTATCAGATGATTTTTGTTTTAAAGTTTGTTTATTTTTTTCTCGATGGCCATGTTTTCTGGCAGGAGTTTGTAACACGATAAAACTTGGACGAACTTTTATAAACTCTGTTTCATAAAGTTATTATTATAAATATAAAAATGTTGTTTTTCCCTGTTTTTAAAGAAAGGACAGGGTTAGGACATTAAGGTTTTTAAACGAAAAAAATTTGGGAAAAGAAAGAACGGGCCCAAGCGAAACAGAACAAACAAAAATCCCAAATATTAACACAAGGGAAAAACCATAAGCAAACACAAATATTAACACATACAGACAAACATAAAAACAAACAAACAACAACAAACAGACAAACATAAACACAAACAAGCAAACAGACAAACATAAACACAAAGAAACAACAACAAACAGACAAACATTAACACAAACAAACACAAACAAAAACATTAAAAACCACCCACGTAAAAATAAAACAAAAGAAAAACCCCTCAAAAACCCCCATTTTTCCGAGAACTTAGACATAATAAAAGTAATAATAAGAATATAATAAGACATAATAAAACTTAGGTAAAAAAAAGGGTAATAAAAAAAAATATAATAAAACTAGACGAAATTTAAAAAGCAACACATTTAAACAACGATTAATTTCGGGTTTTCCGGGGAAAGGGGGTTTGCTCAATTTTTTTGGGCGGGAAAAAAAATTCGTTTATTTTCCATTCGATAGGGTTTGTAAATTTTTTTCATTGTGAATAAGTGTTTTGCCCTTATAAAAGGAAGACTGTGAATAAAAATAAAAAAGGGATTCAAAGGTGAAAGGGTTTTGTTGAAGTTGCTTGCGTGGGGTAATTTTTGATTGTAAGGGTAAATGGTGTTTATTATATATATATATATATATATTTTATATATAATATATATTTTATATATATTATATTATATTTTTAAGTTTTAATATATTTTATATATATATAAAAAAAAATATTATATTATAATATTTTTTAAAAAGAATATATCTGTGTGTGTGTGTGTGTGTGTTTTGTGTGGGTGTGTTTTTGGGTGTTGTGTGTGGGTTTTTGTGGTGTGGGGTGTTTTGTGTGTGACAAACACACACACACACAGAAATATATGTAAATTATAAAATATATATATATATATATAATATAAAATTATATAATATTATAATATAATTTTTTGAGGGGAAATAATTTGAAAAAACAGTGAAAAAGGGATGAAAAGATGAAAAAGGGAAAAGGGGGTTTTTAGAAAAAGGGAAAAAAATATGTGGGACAAAAAAGTATATAAATATACATAGACAAAAAAGGATAAAAGACAAAAAAAAAAGGGGACAGAAAGAGGGAAAAGACTGAAAAAAAATAAATGGGAAAAGAGAGAGAGAGAGAGAAGAGAGAGGAGAAAGAGAGCCCGAGAGAAGGGGGGAAGAGAGGAGAGAGAGAGAGAATGAGGAGAAAGACACAGGAGAGGGGAGGGGGAGATGAGAGGGAAGAAAAGAGGATTTTGAGAGGGGCCGGGGGGAGAGAAGAAGAGAGAGAGGAGAATGAGGAAAGACAAAAGAGAGAGAGAGAGAAGGGGAGAGGGGAGAGAGAGAGAGAATGGGGGAGAAAGACCAGAAGAGAGAAGAAGAGAGATTGGAGAGGAGAAGAGAGAGAAGAGAGGAAGGAGAGAAA
The DNA here is from genome assembly GCF_015228065.2 of Penaeus monodon. NCBI lineage: Eukaryota > Metazoa > Arthropoda > Malacostraca > Decapoda > Penaeidae > Penaeus > Penaeus monodon. The sequence goes on from NC_051392.1 coordinate 56,656,469, forward strand.
ACACGGGAGAAAAGAGAAAAAGGAGGAGGGGAGAAGAAAAGAGAGAAATGAGAGAAAGCCCACAGGAGAGAGAGAGAGAAAGAGGAAAAGAGAGAAGAGAGAGAGAATGAGAAAAAAAGGACGACAGAAGAGAGAGAGAGAGAAAACGGGGGGGGAAAAGAGAGGTTTGAGAGAGAGAGTAAAGAGATGTTTGAGGAGAAAAGGGAAGAAAAAAAAGACCCATGTGCCCCAAAGGGGAGAAAGAAAGAAAGGGGGAAAAAGGAGAGAGAGAAGAAAAGAAAAGAGAGAGGCCCGCCTTAACATTCTAAGAAAAAAGGGAAAAAAGGGAAAAAAAAATGGAAAAAGCATTTCCCTTTTCCCAGAAAATAAAACCCCACGCTTGTGTTTTTCGAGTTTTTTCGAATTAAAATGAATGCCACCGTGCTTTATAAAATCAATTAGTATTACCCCGGCTTTTTGTGACAAATTGGGTTTTAAAATCAATACTAAATTTACTTTAAATTTTCCCCCAATACAATAGGGTACACCTAAATTTTTTTTGCTATACTGAAACATTTTTCATTAATATGTTTGCTAAAAAAACCAAGGGGAAAAATTTTGTATATGTATATATATATATTTTAATATTTTATATTTATATATATATATATAAAATATATATAATTTTTTTTATATATTATAATATATTTAATTTTATGTTTTTTATAAAATTTTATATATATATATATTTATATATATATATATATTATATATAAAATATATAATATATATATTAATATATTTTATATATATTTTATATATATTTGTTGGGATGGGTTGGGGTGTGGTGGTGTGGGTGTGGGTGTGGTTTTATAGTATTTTGGATAAAAATTTTATATAATATATATATATATTATATATATATAATATATATATATATTTTATATATATTAAAATATATATATATATTAAAAATATATATTTTGTATATAAATAAAGATATAACAAAATATAAAATAAATAATTATATATATAATATATAAAATATTAATTTTATATATATATATAATTTTTTTTTAATTTTTTATATGGGATTAGAAATTTAAATATATATATATATATAAAAATAAAATATATATATATAAAATATCTATATATATATATATAATATGTGTGTGTGGGGGTTGTGTGTGTGTGTGTGTGTTTTGTGGGTGTGGTGGGTGGTTTTTGTGTGTGGGGTGTGGTGTGTGGTGTGTGTGTGTGTTTTGTGTGGTGTGTGTGCATGTTTGTGTGTACCCATTTTATGTGGGTGGGTGTATATATATATATATTTTATATATATTTAATTTAATATAATTTTATATATAAAATAAAAATTATATAAAATTTTATAATATATAATATATATATATATATATATACATATATTATATAAATAAATAAAGTATATATATATAAATATATATATATATATATATATAATATATAAAATATAATATTTTGTAAAATTTGTGTGTGTGGGGTGTTGGTTTTTTCCCTGTGTGTGGGGGTGTGTGTGTGTGTGTGGGTTTTGTGTGTGTGTGGTCTATAGTATATACATTATATATATAAAATATATATATATAAAATATTTTAAAAATATATATATAATAATATATTTTATTATATATAATTGTAAACATTCAATTTTATGCCAGGGTATTGCAAAACGAGGAAGCACCCAAAAAATAGATAGAAGTGATAAAAAAAAGGGGTACAGGTCATAAAAATCAAAAATCTTTTTAAAAAATCAGTTCACAGCCAACAACAACCCGAGACAGAAAATAAAATGAAACGTTGGGAAAGAGTAAAATTTTCGAAACGTTTTTCCCGTTTCATAGGTTTTTCCCGTTTTTACCCTTTTACTTTTAAAGGGTGGGTGATTAGCCTTGGGGGAGGTGGAGGAGAAAGTGCTTATACTTTTTATATATATATAATATAAGAATTTAAAAAAATTTTTTATATATAATTTTATATTATATATATATATATAAAAAATATATATTTTAATATATATATATATAAAGTATAATATATATATATATAATATATTTATATAACATTATATATATTAAAATATATATATATAGATTTTATTTATATATATATATATTATATGTGTTTTTTGGGTGTTGGTTTTGTGGTGTGTTTTGTGTGTGGGGTGTGTGTGTGTTTGGAGGGGGTTGCCCCGGTGGTTTTGGGATTTTAATATATATATATAAAATATATATATTTATATAGATATTTTATATTATAATATATATTTATATATACATTTTTTAGATAATATTATAAAATATTAGTTTTAAAGAAAAAATATATAGATATATATATATATATATAAAATATTATTGTAAAAAATTTTATTGATTATATATATCTATATATATATAAAATATAAATAAATAATTATTATATATATATATATAATATATATTATATATTTTATATATAATTTTATATAATTATATTAAAATATATTTTAAAATATATAAAAGTGGGGTGTGTGTGTGTGTGTGTGTGTGGTGTGTGTGTGGTTGTGTGTGTGTTGGGGTTTTTGTGTGTGTGTGTGTGTGAGGGGTGTTTTGTGGTGTTTGTGGGCATATATTTTATTATAATATTTTATATAAATATTTTATATTAAAATATAATATATATATTTTAATTATATTTTATAAAAATATAATTTATATATTTACTATATATTTTTTATATATATATATTTTATATATATAGAAATATAATATTTAAAATCAACACCGAAAGCACCCCCCCCCCCCCCAAAAAAAAAAAAAAAAGCCAAAAAAAAACAAGAAAGTTTTCCCGCGCTTCCCCAACCCCGCGTTTACCCCAAATTTTAACTAATACTTTGGGATAATGATCAAAGTTTTTGGAGCAAGATGGGAAGGGAGAGAGAAAACAAGGTTTCAAAAAAGAAGGGAAGACAAAAAGGGCAAGCGACACAAAGAAAGGGAAAAGAAAAAAATCTGGGCAAAGAAGAAAGATGAAAAGCGAAGAGGTCACGGGGAAATAGATAAAAAAAGAATAGATTTACAAAAAAAAAATAAAATAAAAAATAAAAAAATCGACGGTTATCTGTCAAAATCTATCAGTCTATTTAAACTGTACTAACTGGTTTTTTTCCCTCTACGTATTATCTATCATTAGTCCTTTTAAAAAATATGTCCCAAATATGGGCCACCCATAAATAGTTAGAAAGATAGATAATTTGATAGATATTTAAACAGACAGGGCATGCAGATAGAGTATGTTTAGCTAAATGAATAGACAGATATATTTGAAGATAGAAAGGAAGAAGATAGATAGATTTAAAAATAGGCAGAAAAAAATATGAAAGGGTTATTTTCCCCTAGATGCCCGGGATAGACCCAAAATTTTAGAAAGAGAGGGAATGAGGCCCAAGAAAAATATGGATATACAGACAGGGCCAGATAGATAGACAGGTAAATAGCCCGGGTAAAAGAAAGATTGTGATAGAAAATATGATAGATGGAAAAGATTATTGATACACAGATGGGCCCGATAGAGAGATGGCCTCCCAAAAGATCGGTAAATCGAATGATAGACATTTCAGGCCCATAGACGCCCCAGACAAAGAATTAACCAAGAGGTTAAAAAACAAAATGTTTAGAGGGTTTGTAGGAAATGGGCTAAGGAAAAAAATCAATTTTTTTTTTTTCTCTTTTTTAAAGGGATTTTACTTCGACATGAAAAATGAAAAACTGGGTTCCAGATGAAAAAAATTGTTATATTTTTTTTTAATTTTTTTTTTTTCTGCGGAAATTAAACTGAAGTTTTTTTCCGCCCTCCCCCTTATAACATTGGTTGGGGGGAGGAGGGGAAAAAGGGAGGAAGGGGGGGAGGAGGGGAGGGTTTGGGGAAATGGGGGGGGGAGGGGGGATGGGGGTAAGGGGGGGGGAGGGGGGGGGGGAGGGGGGGGGAGGGGGAGGGGTTTTTGGAGAGGGGGAGGATGGGGTAGGGGGGGGGGAAGGGGGGGGATGTGGATGATGGGGAGGGGGGAAAGGAAAAGGGGGAGAGGGAGGAATGGGAGGAAAGGGAAAGGGGGGTTGGGGGTGGGAAAAGGGGATGATGGGGGGGGGAAGGGGAAGGGGGGGAGTGGAGGGGGAAAAGGGGAGAAGAGAAGGGGAGAGGGGGGTGTTCCGGGGAATTTTTTGGGAGCGAAAGGAGAGGGAGAGGAGGGGGGGTGGAAGAGGAGGGAAGAGGAGAGAAGGAAGGAGGAAGGAAAGGGGGGAGAAAGGAAGGGGCGAAAGGAGGATAGTGAATGGGGGGGGGAGGGGAAAGCGCAGGGAGGGGGGAGGGTCAGGACGTAGGGGAGTGTAAGGGAGGGTTTTTCGTTTTGGCAAGGGATGAGGGGGGGGGGGAAAGCGCCCGGGGGGAAAAGGGGGGGTTAGGGAGAAGAGAATGGGGGAGGGGGGGGGGAGAAGAAAATGGGGAGGGGGAGGGAGAAAGAAGGAAATTTTTTGTGGAGGGGGAGGGAGAAGAAAATGGGGAGGGGGAGGGAAAGAGAAGGGGGGAGGGGGGGAGGGAGAAGAAATGGGGAGGGGGAGGGAGAAGAGAATGGGGGAGGGGGGAGGGAGAAGGGAATGGGGAAGGGGATGGAGAAGAAAACGGGGGAGGGGGGAGGGAGAAGAGAATGGGGGGGGGGGCCCAAGAGATGGGGAGGTGGGGGGGGGAATGGGGGGGGGGGAGGAGAAAGAATGAGGGAGGAGAGGGAGAAGAGGGGGGGGGGAGGAGGAGAATGGGGGGGGAAAAGGGAGGAGAATGGGGGGCGCAGAAGAAAGAGAATGGGGAAGGGAGAAGAGAATTTGACGAGGGGAAGGACGGGAATAAGGAATGGGGGAGGGGAAGAAAATGGTGAGAGGGGGAGGAGAAGAGAATGGAGGAGAGAGAAGAGAATGGAGGGGGGGGAAGAATTGAAGAATGGGGAAAGAGAGGAAAGAGATGGGGAAGGGAGGAAGAAAAAGAATGGGGGTTGGGAAGAAGAGAATGAGAAATAGGAAAGCGCGGAAGAAGGGGAAGAGGGAGGGGGAGCACAAAAATTAAGGGACAGACGCTTTTTCCCACTAAAGTTTACGGGCCTGGGACTTGAGATGTTATGAGTTGACACTGATGACTTGCTTCCCTTGCGAGCGTGCGTGTGTGTGTGTGTGTTTGTGCATTGGTGGTTGTGTGTGTGTTTGTATGTGTGTGTCTGTGGGTTGTGTGTGTGTTTGTATGTGTGTGTGTTTGTGCGTTTGTGGCTGTGTGTGTCTGTGTGTGTCTGTGTGTGTCTGTGTGTGTCTTTGTATGTGTTTGTGTGTGTTCATGTTTTTGGTGTGGGTGTGGGTGGGTGTGTGTGTGTTTGTGTGTGCAGATACATCTCATGATATATCAAATCGCTCACGACGAATTATTTTTTTAATCTTATTCCTTGTTATATATAATTATAAATAATAAAATTTATATATATATATATAACTTATATAATATTATAAAATAATTATATAATCCCAGTTTTCTTGTGTGTTTTTTTACAAGATAGAGAAACGTCAATATTCTTAAATTTTTATTCAAAAACCCGACCCTTTATTGGATCCAGAAAAAATATATTGCAGCGAAAAATATCTATTTTTTGAATGCGATTTGTTTTTGTTTTTGTTGAGTTTTGATGTAGGTGTTTTAGGTAAGTTTCAGGTAGGTTATTTAAAAGATCAAGAAGCAATTATATAGTTTTTTTTCTTTCTCTCCTTCTCTCTCTTTTCTCTTTCCCTCCCCTCCTCTCTCTCTCTCTCTCTCTCCTCTCTCTTCCTTTTTCCTTCTTTTCCCCCCTTCTTTCCCCTTTTTTTAACCACTATACACCCATATCACATACTTAAAAACCCCACACACACACACAACACACACACACCCACACACACACACACACCACACACAACACCACAACACACACACACACACACACACAACACAAACACGTATAATATATACTGTGTAAATAAAAAAAAGAGAGAGAGAGAAAAAGAGAAGAAGGAGAGAGGGGGGAGAGAGGAGGAGAGAGAGAGAGAAAGAGAGAAAAATAGACAGATAAATATACAGATAGATAAAAGTATATGATAAATGATAGATAACAAAAGGATTTAGGTAAAAAAATAAATCTCTTCTTTTCCCCCATCCCCTTTTCCCTTTTCATTTCCTCTCCTTCTCTCCATTATCCTTCCCTCCTCTCCCCTTCCTCTCTTTCTCTTTTCCTCGTTTCTCGCTCCCCTCTTTTTCCCTTTACCTCCTTGTTTATTCTCCCCTCTCCTCCCCCTTCCTTCCTCCCCCCCTTTCCCCCTCTCTCTTCTTCCTTGTTCTTTCCCCCCCTCCTTTCCCTTTCCTTCCCTTTCTTCGCCCCTTTCCTCCCTTCCCCCCTTCCCTTGGTTTTTTCCCTTTCCCCCACCCCCTTTCCTTTCTTCCCCCCCCCCTTCTTCCCCCCTCCCCCCCCCCTCTCTTCCCCCCCCCCTCCCTCCCCCCCTCCCCCCCCTCCCTCCCCCCCCCCCCCCTCCCTCCATCCCCATCCTTTCCCATCCATCTCTCCAACCCCTCCCTCCGTTGCACTGCAAAGGACATTCCCATTTTCATGCCACTGTGATCGCTTTTTTTATTCTTTAAGTTTTTTTTCACCGTTTTACTTTTCCTCCGGAAACACGGGCGCGACGCTGCAAGGCTGTTTGGTAAAAAATCGAAAGGGGTTTGCTTCTCTGCTTTTGTTCTTTTATTTTTATTTTTTTTTATTTATGTTTTTTTTTTTTAAATTTTGGAGTTGGAAGAAAAGAGAGAGGGGGAGAGAAAAGAGGGGGAGGGAAAAAAAAGAGAGAGAGGGAGAAGAGAGGGGAAGGGGGGAAAAAGGTAAAAAAGAGAGAAAAAGGGGGAGAAGGGGAGAGGGAAAAGAGAAGAGAAAAAGAGGGGGAGAAAGGGGAGAAGAGGGAAAAGAGGAGAAAGGGGAAAAAGATGAAGGGGAAAAAGCGGGTTTTTGCAAGAGAAAGAAGGAAAAAAAGACAGCAACAGACAAACGACTGATGAAAAAAGGGGCAGATATTGTTTAAAAGAAAGGGAGAAAAAAAAAATGGCTTGCAGGTCGCAAAATTCGGTCTTCGAAAAGCCCTAGTTCACACGCCCATCGGATTCTAAAAAAATAAAAACCTCCTTCAAAAAAAAAAGAAAAAGAAAAAAAAAGATGGAAAACATTTTTAAAAAAACCCTTTTTGGGACAAAAAATCGGCACACGTGGGGGGTGATATAAATTGATGATATCTGTTTGTGTTTGCGTGAGCCTTTCGAAAACCATTTCTTTTTTTTTTTTCATTTTGTTTTTTGTTTGTTGTGTGGTGTTTGTGTGTTGTGTGTGGGTGTGGTGTTGTGTGTGTGTGGTGGTGTGTGTGTTTGTGTGTTGGTGGGTGTTTGTTTTTTTGTGTTTGTTTTTGGTTTTT
>NC_051392.1:56674076-56676576 GCF_015228065.2 Penaeus monodon
CTCTCTCTCTCTCTCTCTCTCTCTCTCTCTCTCTCTCTCTCTCTCTCTCTCTCTCTCTCTCTCTATCCCCATCACTCATTACTTCCCTCTCTTTCTCTCTCTCCTTCTCCTCCTCTCCTTCTCTCTCCCTCTATCACCCGATTTATCCCTTCCTTCTCTCCCGCCTACCCCCCAAATGAGGGAAAAAGAGCACACAGACGGCCCCCCAAAACATAATGGGGTTTCTAAAACCTTACTTCGAGGAATGACTTGTTGACTAAGCCTCTGCACGCGCCCTGTCAAAACCTTTTTACACTTGACGTTTTTGGGCCCTCGGGAAAAGGGGAAAAAAAGGGGAGGGGAGGAGGGAGGGGGGGGGGGGAAGGGGGGGTAAAGGGGGGGGAAGGGGGGGGTGGGGGGGAGGAGGGGGGGGGAAATTGGGGGGGGGGGGAGAGGGAGGGGGGGGGGGAAAAGGGGGGGGGGGGGGGAGGTTTGGGGGGAAAGGAGGGGGGGGGGCTCCGTCAAGGTTGTATAAACGTTTTTTGCTTTGAGGAGGAAGGTTTGCGGTGCTTGTGCCTTGTTCCTCGTTCTGCTGAAGACTTTATCCTTGACAGCTGACAGACATGGGGGCTAGAGAGGCTGTTTCTGCCGTAAAAGCTGTCTGGTTGGTCTATCTTTTCGACAGGTGGTTGACGGAAATGGGGGAAGGGGAGAGGAAGTACCGCTGTCACGGGTAAATGACAGGACTACTCTTGACAGAAGGGATGTGAGGGGAAACATTCCAGTGTCAAGACCAATGAGCAAGACACACTTGACAAGTCATTAACGAAGGATATCGGGCAGGACTACTCCTTGACAGGCTGGGGGGATGGGGGAGGGGAAAGAAAGGGAGAGAAAGTTCCGCTGTCAAGGCCAAATGACAGGACTCCTCTTGACAACTGACGAAAGCGGTGAGAGGGGAAAAGTTCCGCTGTTTAGGATATCGGTTTTGACAACTCTTGACAGTTACTTGACAGAAGGAGAGGAAGAGGAAGCTGTCAAGGGTAAAGGACAGAGCTACACCCCCCCCCCCCTCTTCTCTTCTCCCTCAGCATTCTCATTCTGAGTATGAGAATGCTGTGTGTGTGTGTGTGTGTGTGTGTGTGTGTGTGTGTGTGTGTGTGTGTGTGTGTGTGTGTGTGTGTGTGTGTGTGAGTGTGTGTGTGTGTGTGTGTGTATGTGTGTGTGTGCGTGTGTGTGTGTGTGTGTGTGTGTGGGGTGTGTGTGTGTGTTTGTGTGTGTGTGTGTGTGTGTGTGTGTGTGTGTGTGTGTATGTGTGTGTTTATATTCTAACAAAAACTATCATTACGTTTTATAGACAGATATATATATACTCATATCTTAGTCTTCAGCGATACAAGCCTACAAGTTGTTATGGATTGCCTTCGTTAATGAGATGGTTTTTTTAACCATTAGCTCATTAGTCTAATCACCTAGCTACTGAATATTAGTGTGTTTTCCCCCCGTTTAAATCCCAAACGTGGGTGTTGTGTGTGGTGTTTGTGGTTTTGTGTGTGGTGTGTGTGTGGGGGGGTTTTGTTGTGTGTGTTGTGTGGTGTTTTGTTGTGTGTGGGTGTGTGTGTGTGATGTCTGTGTGTTCTATAAATCAAGTTTCCAGATTTAACTTTAACTAAAGAAAGAGTGGGGGAAAAATCTGTGACTCAGTGCCTCTAGATAGCTTAATATTAATGCCAGGGTGCCAAAGTGCCAAAGATACTGTGTGATTTGTACAGCGCGAGGAATAGATATATATATATTTAAGTCTATAAGGTTATATATTTTACGTATGTGCATGTGTCCGTTTTTAAATATTTTGAGGGTTGTTGGGTAACATTGCAATTGCAATTGCAATATACGGTGGTATATCACATCTTTTTTTTTTTTTTTTTTTGGGGGGGGGCTTTCACCATTTATAATGTAATTATCTTATCGTCATATATCTTTATATATCACTCACATCCTTCGTAATCTCAGCAAGAGAACGCGGGTGTAAACTCATGTTTTTTAACGATCGTTTATCATCGATCTTTCTCATTTCAGATTGTTTTACGGTACATCGTATTTTTTTTTCTTTTTTCTTTTTTTTTATTAATGTGTAATAATACATCATTCGTCATTTATTATTTGCGTATTCTCATGAAGCGAGCGCGGGAACTTACTTTTTGAGATTTTTTTTTTTTTTTTTTGCCTTTATTTACCATGTACAGCGTTAAATACAAAACATTTTGTGAAATATAAGAATTGAAAATAAGATAAATGAAAAATAAGTCAAATGAAAATAGACAAAAGATATAAATTGATGGATTAGCAAACAGAAATAAAGTTTAAAAACACGATGCAACATATGATGCAGAAAATGTGTTTGTCCATTTATATATCTATTAATCTATTATAACCTTTTTCTTATGCATCATTAGTTTTATTTTTTCTAATCACTCTGTTTATCTATCAGCCATTTTAAATAGAAATAATTAATTTCAAA
>NC_051392.1:56681576-56684076 GCF_015228065.2 Penaeus monodon
TCTCGGTCTCTCTCTCGGTCTGTCTCTCTCTTGGGGTCTCTCGGTCTGTCTCTCTCTCGGTCTGTCTCTCTCTTGGGGTCTCTCGGTCTGTCTCTCGGTCTCTCTGTCTCTCTCTTGGTCTCTCGGTCTGTCTCTTTTTCTGTCAGTCTCTCTCTCTGTGTCTCTCTGTCTCTCTGTCTCCCTGTCTCTTGGTCTCTCGTTCCTCTCGTCTCGTCCTCTGCCTCTGTCTCTCTGCTCTCTGTCTCTCTGTCTCTCTGTCGTTCTCTCCTCGTCTCTCTCTTGTCTCTCGGTCTCTCTCCTTGGTTGTCTCCTCTTGTCTTCGGTCTCTCGTCTCTCGGTCCTGCGTCTCTTCTCTCTACTCTCGGTCTCTGGCTCTCTCTCGTCTTGGTCTCTCGTCTCTCTCTCGTCTCTTGGTCTCTCGTCACTCGGTTTCTCTCTCGGTCTCTCGGTTTCTACAAATTGTGGCCTGATATGGTCTTATTGCGTTTTCCTCTCTGCCTTTCTTTTTTTCTCTGTGTATTTGGATATGTCTATCTAGATATATAGCATCTCTCTGTTTTCCTCTCTCATTTTCTTCCTTTCTCTTATTCTCTTTCTCTCTGTCTCTTATTATTCTCTCTCTTTCTCCCTCCCTCCCTTCCTTCTCTCCCACCCACTCCTTTCCATATTTCGTACCTTCCCTCCCCCCATTCCCTTCCCTCCTTCCCTCCTTCCCTTCCACCCCTCCACCATCCCACTCCCTTCCCACCCTCCCTCCTTCCCTCCTCCCTCCCTCCCTCCCTCCCTCCCTCCCTCCCTCCCCTCCCCTTCCCTCCATCCCTCCCTATTTCCTTCCCACCCTCACTCCCCTTCAATCCCTCCCTTCCCTCCCTCCTTCCCTTCCCTCCCTACTTCCTCCCTTCCCATCCCTCCCCACCCTCCTTTCCCTCCTTCCTTCCCTCCCAAACTAGCCAATCACAAGCAGCTGAAGGAGCAACGGCGCAAGATTTTACGCAACATCCAAAGTTTTAAGTCTCGAACCGCAAGGCCCTTTGTGTGTAAGAAAAAAAAAAAAAAAAAAAAAAAAAAGAGAGAGAGAGAGAGAGAGAGAGAGAGAAAAAAAAAAAGGTTTTGGAGAAGATCAAAAGGATTTTCGAAGACGTGGAACCAAGAATGCAACAGTGTCTTTAGATTTTACTTAATAGGTTCATCTTATTTTTTCTATCATGTATTTATCTATTTATTTACTTATTTATTTATTTTTATCTATCTATTTTTTTTTTTTTTTTTTTTTTTTTTTTTTTTTTTTTTTTTTGCATGGGGGGAGTAAATTTAGGTGGTTGAAGACGGTCGGTTTAATTTGTGGATGGCATGGAGAGTATGAGAAGAGGAGAGAGGGACGGATGAGGGAGAAAGAGAGAGAGGGACGGATAAGGGAGAAAGAGAGAGAGGGAAGAGAGAGAGAGAGAGAGAGAGAGAGAGAAAGAAAGAGGAGAGAGAGAGATGTGTCTAAGTGTTTCTGTCTTTCCCTTTACTTTTCCTTCTCTCTCTCTCTCTCTCTCTCTATCTCTCTCTCTCTCTCTCTCTCTCTCTCTATCTATCTCTCTCTCCCTCTCCTCTCTTCTCTCTCTCCTCTCTTCTCCTCTCTCTCTCACCCTCTCTTAAACCCACCATAATGGCTTTAAAAAACGAAAAGAAAACACGCCAGCAATTATGATGCATGTTGCAAAGTCATTCACTCAACAAAATAATCACATAAAGTGCATAACTATGTCATTTGAGAGTTAAGAACTTTTTGATATATGTATCGCAAGCAACAAAACAGGCAGTCAAGCATGCACGCAAACAACAAAGCAGGCAATCAAATATGCACGCAAGCAACAAAGCAGGCAATCAAGCACGTACACAAGCAACAAAACAGGCAATCAAGCACATACACAAGCAACAAAGCAGGCAATCAAGCACGCACGCAAGCAACAAAACAGGCAATCAAGCACATACCCAAGCAACAAAACAGGCAATCAAGCAAGCACGCAAGCAAACAAGGCAAAGGAAGGCTTGTCAGTGACAGAGAAGGAGGATGGCACTAGTTCCTGTCATGGCACTGTGCCTGTGCTTGAAGGCGTGTGGTCCGGAAGTAATGCTTGCAGCCAAACTCACTCTTGTTTATCGTGCTTTTGATAAGGAAAATACCTGAAGCGTGAAATCCGATCAGTCTTTTTTTTTTTTTTTTGAAGCTCTGCAACTGTTCAAATAAGACTGAATCGTGAGGTTATATTGGGTTTGTTTGTGTAGTGTGGGGAGGGAGGGGGGAGGGGAGGGAGAGGGGGAAGGGAGGGTTGAGGAGGGGGATGGAGAGAGAGAGAGAGAGAGAGAGAGAGGGTGGGGGGGGGGGGAGTAGAGAAAGAAAGAAAGAAAGAAATAGAAAAAAAAATGTGTGTGTGTGTGTGTGTGTGTGTGTGTGTGGTGTGTTTTGTTTGGACTGAATCTGAGCATTACTTCAATATCCCATCTCAAGTCT
>NC_051392.1:56697165-56701380 GCF_015228065.2 Penaeus monodon
ACCATCATCGTCATCATCATCATCATCATCATCAATCATCATCTTTCATCATCATCACATCATCATATCATCAATCATCATCATCATCTTCTTCATATCACCATCATCTTCCTCATAATAATAATAATTATAATCATCATCAACATGTGCATTATTTTTGCTATTATTTCTACCAATATCATATGATGTTTTTTTGAAATTACATCCATAAATTTGAAGAAAGTCTAATGAATATTTAAAAATATATATATATATATATATATATATATATATATATATATATATATATATAATTAAAGACCAAAAAGCCAAGAGAATGGGAAGTCTACGCTAAAAAAAGGAAAAAGAAAACGGAAAGAGGAGAATATAAGAAAAATAAATAAATAAATAAAGAAAGAAAGGAGACAAACAAGACAAAAGAAAATCCGGTTTTAGAAGGAAAGAATTTTAAATGATATACAAAAAATGTTCAAAAAAAAATTTTTCCTCAGAAAAGCAGCCACAAAAAAAATTAAGAAAGTCTCTCCTTTTGCAAAGAAAACGGAAGAAAATTCGAAAAAAGATATTGCAATTGCACTTCAATTATAAGGCTTTTCAACCCCCACATTTTCCATGGAGAGAGAGAGAATATTCCCCTCCTGATCTTGCATGTTGCAAAGGAAAGGGAATGGAAGTTGCAAAAGAGAAGAAAAGTTGAAATGAATATGAGGAAGCATCTTTTTCCCATCGCGGTGTCGAAAGGTGATCATTCTCGCACTGCCGAGACGGGGGTGGGGGGGGCGGAGAGAGTAAGAAAGAAGGGGAAAAAAAGAGGAACGAAGAGAGAGATAATGGAATAGAGAGAGAGAGTGAGAGAGAGAGAGAGAGAGAGGGAGAGAGAGAGAGAGAGAGAGAGAAGAGAGAGAGAGAGAGAGAGAGAGAGAGAGAGAGAGAAAGAGAGAGAGGAAGGAAGAGTGAGAGGAAAAACGAGAATGATAGATAGATAGATAGATAGATAGAGAAAGAGAAAGATCGAGAGTAAGAGCGAGAAAGAGGGAGAGAGATAGTGAGAAAGAGCGAGAATAAGAACAAGAGAGAGAGAGAGAGAGGCAGAGAGAGAGAAGAGAGAGAGACGAGAGAGAGAGATGGAGAGAGAGAGAGGAGAGAGAGAGATGAGAGGAGAGAGAGAGAGGAGAGAGAGAGAGGGGAAAAGGAAGGAAGGGGAAAAGGAAGGAAGAACGAGAAAGATAGATAGATAGATAGATAGATAGATAGATAGAGAGAGAGAAAGAAGGAGAGAGAGCGAGAGAGAGAGAGAGAGGGGAGAGAGAGAGAGAGGGGAGAGAGGGGAGATGAAGACGAGAGAGAGAAGAGAGAGGGGAGAGAGATGGAGGGAAAGAAAAGAGAGAGAGAGAGAGAGTAACAACGAGAAAGAGTAAAAATAGGGAGAAAGCGAGAGAATGAGAAAGTGAGGGAAAAGAGAGGAAACTCACTGAAATCTGCTTATAATTGCAAGCTTGCACCGCAAAGTCCTCGACTTATTGCAGCGAGTATCATGGCGTGACTTTTCTCCTCCCCCCTCCCCCCTTCCCCCTCCTACATGAAATAAAAGAATAAATATAATCATTTATTTACATCATTTATCTACATATATAATTCGCTGTAAAAATAAGGGATAAATAAATAAATACATAAATAAATAAATAAATACATAAATGAAATTGATTCACACAAAACAATTAACACAAGAAAACAGAAAAAGATCACAGTAAAAATAATGAATTAATGAATAATTAACATCCCTTCACGCAAGAGAAGATGCTCACCAATTAACACAAGAAAAGTAGATAAATAGATAGATAGATAAATAGATAGATAGATAAACAAAACCCCGTCACGCAAAACAAGATGCTTACCAATTAACACAACAAAACACAGTAAAAAAACATCGGAAAAAAATTATAAATAGATAGATAGATAGATAGATAGATAGATAGATAGATAGATAGAGAGATGGATAGATAAACAAACAAAACCCCTTCACACAAGACAAGATGCTCACCAATTAACACAACAAAACACAGGATCCGTGTTTACCACCAAGACACCCTAACGTAACATCCTCCCAGAAGCAAACAAAGAGGTTCGAGACGATGAGTTTCCTCATCTTCAGACGCTCCTGTGTTCCTTCTCCTCAATGCCTCATGCCTTGTTATCACCCGAAAAGCAGGTGTACAATACGATACGTTTATACATATATATGTGTGTATAAATCGAACGCTTCTCTGCCTAATGAACATCTTGACGAGTTTCGCTTTCGAAAACACGATTATTCTGTTAATGAGAGATGGTTATAATGGGGGGTGGGAAAGGGGGAGGATGGGGGTGGGGGGGAGGCGCTGGAAGAGTGAGAAGGGGGTGATTTTGACTTGTTTTCGAGTGGAGGGGAAGGCAATAGGGGAGGGAGATGGGGAAGGGGAGGTGGGAGGAGGAGAGAGAGAGAAGAGGGGAGAAGGGAGGAAAGAGAGAGAGGGGGGAAAGGGATTGAGGAGAGAGATAGAGGTGTGGGGGGGGGAGGGAAGAGAGAGAGGGTAGAGAAGAGGGGGGGAAGGAAAGGAGGAGAGAGAGAGGAGGTAGGGAAAGGGAAGGAGATTGAGAGAGGGGGAAGGGAGGGAAGAGAGAGGGGAATAATGGAAGTAGAGAGGAGAGAGAGAGGAGGGAAGGAAGGTACGGAAAGAGGGGAGAGAGAGTGGGAATTAGAGGCAGGGAGGAGAGAGAGAAGAGGGAATAGAGGGAGGAGAGAGAGAATGGGAAATAGAGGTAGGGAGGAGAGAGAGGGGGTGAGGGGAGGGAGGGGAGAGAGAGGGGGAGAGGGTAGTAGGGAGGAGAGATATAGGGAGAAAGGGGGAAGAGGTGAGGGGAAAGGAAGGAGGGGAGAAGAGAAAGATAAGATGGGAGAGAGTAAGGAAAGGGAGGGAGGAGACAGAGAGTGAGGGAGAGGGAGAGAGGGGAAAGGAGGAAGATGTGTGCACATACGCACACACACAGAGAAGAGAGAGAAATAAAAGCAAGCATGTAAAACGAAAAAAGCAACAACACAATAGACGAAGACAAACGACGAACAGCAAAGAAGAGAACGGACAACATTGCAAACAGATACCTACTATCCACCTTTGGCAATTGCAAAACCATTCTGCAATCTTCGCACTACACCGCAGTGTGGTGCGAAGATTGGTTTTGCAATCGACGTCGATTGCAAAACCATTTCACGGGACTAAAGATTCCTACGTCGTGTCTACTTGTATTGCCTTACAGGAAATTGGTTGCAAATAAATAAATAAATAATTTAATCAATTAATTAAGAGGTTGATAGACAGCCCGGGGTAGGCAGGTAAGTGGGCTGATAGACATGTCGAAAGGCTGGGGTAGATGGTATATACGGTGTTGTTGTAAACACACACACACACACACATACGTATATGTGTGTGTGTATGTATTTTTTTTTTTTAACGGTAGGTTCATGTCTGAGCCGCCGTGGTCACAGCATGATACTTAATTGTAGTTTTCATGTTGTGATGCTCTTGGAGTGAGTACGTGGTAGGGTCCCAGTTCCTTTCCACGGAGAGTGCCGGCGTTACCTTTTAGGTAATCATTCTCTCTATTTTATCCGGGCTTGGGACCAGCACTGACTTGGGCTGGCTTGGCCACCCAGTGGCTAGGTAGGTAATCGAGGTGAAGCTCCGTGAAGGTGAAGAGCGAAAGAAAGAGAAAGAGAGAGAGAGAGAGAGGAGAGAGAGAGAGAGAGAGAGAGAGAGAGAGAGAGAGAGAGGAGAGAGAGAGAGAGAGAGAGAGAGAGAGAGAGAGAGAGAGAGAGAGAATTAAAACTGTTTGTTTAAGTGAGTATTAAGTAGATTTAAAAGGATTTACTGGATGTAGATAATTTGTCGATATCTTAATGTAGATGTATGGAAACCTTTGGATAAGTAAATAGGTGATTGAACAGGGAAAAAGGTTGGATAGATGGGTAAATAGAAAGATATATCAACCGACAGACATTATAGATATGAACATCGTTACATTTATTAATAAATAGACGAACGCATTTATAAACAAATAACAGAAATGAAAAAAGGATAAATTAGTGAATAAGATGTAGTAAGTAAATAGTAAAGATATAGATGAACACGACAAGGACATTAGGGTTCCGATATGTGATTCTCTATTAAAATGATAGTC
>NC_051392.1:56701480-56706480 GCF_015228065.2 Penaeus monodon
TCCTCCCTTTCTCCCTCTTCGTCTTTCACTCCTCCCTTTTCGCCTCTTCGTCTTTCACTCCTCCCTTTTCGCCTCTTCGTCCTTTCACTCCTCCCTTTTCGCCTCTCCTCCCTTTCTCCCTCTTCGTCTTTCACTCCTCCCTTTCTCTTTCCGAGAATCGTGTTGTGTTCGAGTGAATGGCTCAGGCGATATCACAACCTGGATTTATTGACTATTTCCCCTTGGGCGTTGTTATAGCCTGTCTTGCTTGGATATCAATTCTCATGTAAGACATTTTGAAAAGATCAGTGTCCTTCTTACTTTTTTTTTATCTCTCTCTCTCTTTTTTCTCTCTTTTATTTCTATCTCTTCTATTTCGTCTCTCTCTTTCTCTGCTCACTCTCTTTCTCTCTTTCTCTATCTCGCTCTCTTCTCTCTCCTCTCACTCTTCTTTTCTCTTCTCTCTTTTTTATCTCTCTTCTCTCTCTCTCTTCTCTCTCTTCTCTCTCTCTCTCTTCTCCTCTCTCTCCTCTCTCTCTCGTCTCTCTCTCTCTCTCTTCTCTCTCTCTCTCTCCTCTCTCTCCTCTTCTTCTTCTCTCTCTCTCTCATTTCTCTCTCTCTTCTCTCTCTCTCTCTCTCTCTCTCCTCTCCCTCTCTCTCTCTCTCTTTCTCTCCGGTCTAGTACAGTGGTAACGTGTCGGCCCTCATCCGAGGGTCGGCGGTTCGCGCCCCGCCCAGGCGCGAGAAGTTGCAACTGTCGCCCGGAGGTTACTGCTGTGGCTGGGCACCACGGCGGGCAAGGACTCGGTTCCGCCGAGTCAGCAGCAGCTGACACACGTGAGCAAAATCAAGCAGACAGTATGTCCACACACCAAGAATATCCATTGTATCAAGGGAACCCAAAACCAAACTTAAACTCTCTTCCCTTCCCTCTTTTTTTCTCTTCTCTTTTCTTTTCTTCTTTTTTCTCTCTCTACCCTCTGTCTTTCTTTTTCTCTCCCCTCTCTCTCCTCTCTCTCTCTCTCCTCTCTCTCTCCTCTCTCTCTCTCTCTCTCTCTTCATTAACTATAACCAAAAACGAAAACGCAAAAGATTAAAAGTAAAAAATATGAATGAAATTTTAAATATAACGAGGGAAACGCACCTAAAAGATTGCATGCTGATATTAAAACTTGGCCATTCGTCTATTGCATTCCTTTGTTGAAGGTAAAACATGTTCATATTTTCCATGAAAGAAGAAAAAATGAAAATAATAATAAAAAAAAGAAATAAATGAAAATATAAAAACAAAAACTGGAGGGAGACGCACCTAAAAGATTCTTTGTCCCTTGATGTTACAACGTAATTTTCGCTTATTGCATTCTTTCGCTTATGGGAATCCTCTCTATTCCTTTCTTTCTTTATTTTAACTTATCTAGCTATACATTTATTCACTAATTTATCCTTTTTTTCATTTCTGTTATTTGTTTATAAATGCGTTCGTCTATTTATTAATAAATGTAACGATGTTCATATCTATAATGTCTGTCGGTTGATATATCTTTCTATTTACCCATCTATCCACCTTTTTCCCTGTTCAATCACCTATTTACTTATCCAAAAAGGGTTTTCCCATACATATACATTAAGATATAGACAAATTATCTACATCCAGTAAATCCTTTTAAATCTACTTAATACTCACTTAAACAAACAGTTTTAATTCTCTCTCTCTCTCTCTCTCTCTCTCTCTCTCTCTCTCTCTCTCTCTCTCTCTCTCTCTCTCTCTCTCTCTTTTTCTCTCTCTCTCCTCTCTCTCTCTCTCTCTTTCTCTTTCTTTCGCTCTTCACCTTCACGGAACTTCACCTCGATTGCCTACCTAGCCACTGGGTGGCCAAGCCAGCCCAAGTCAGTGCTGGTCCCAAGCCCGGATAAAATAGAGAGAATGATTACCTAAAAGGTACCGCCGGCACTCTCCGTGGAAAGGAACTGGCGACCCTACCACGTACTCACTCCAAGAGCATCACAACATGAAAACTACAATTAAGTATCATGCTGTGACCACGGCGGCTCAGACATGAACCTACCGTTAAAAAAAAAAAATACATACACACACACATATACGTATGTGTGTGTGTGTGTGTGTTTACAACAACACCGTATATACCATCTACCCCAGCCTTTCGACATGTCTATCAGCCCACTTACCTGCCTACCCCGGGCTGTCTATCAACCTCTTAATTAATTGATTAAATTATTTATTTATTTATTTGAAACCCAATTTCCTGTAAGGCAATACAAGTAGACACGACGTAGGAATCTTTAGTCCCGTGAAAGGGTTTTTGCAATCGACGTCGATTGCAAAACCAATCTTCGCACCACACACTGCGTGTTTTGCGAAATTGCAGAATGGTTTTGCAATTGCCAAAGGGGGATAGTAGGTATCTGTTTGCAATTTGTTCCGTTCTCTTCTTTGCTGTTCGTCGTTTGTTTTTCGTCTATTGTGTTGTTGCTTTTTTCGTTTTACATGCTGCTTTTATTTCTCTCTCTTCTCTGTGTGTGGGGTGTAGGGTCACACATCTTCCTCCTTTCCCTCTCTCCCTCTCGCCTCACTCTCTGTCTCCTCCCCCCCTTTTCCTTACTCTCTCCCATCTTATCTTTCTCTTCTCCCCTCCTTCCTTTCCCCTCACCTCTTCCCCCTTTCTCCCTATATCTCCTCCTCCCTACTACCCTCTCCCCCTCTCTCTCCCCTCCCTCCCCTCACCCCCTCTCTCTCCTCCTACCTCTATTTCCCATTCTCTCTCTCCTCACTCTATTCCCTTTCTCTCTCTCCTCCCTGCCTCTATTCCCACTCTCTCTCCCCTCTTTCCGTCCCTTTCCCTTCCCTCCTCTCTCTCTCCTCTCTACTTCCATTATTCCCCCCCTCTCTTCCCTCCCTTCCCCCTCTCTCAATCTCCTTCCCTTTCCCCTACCTCCTCTCTTCTCTCTCTCCTTTCCTTCCCCCCCTCTTCCCCTAACCCCCCCTCTCCTCTTTTTACCCCCCCCCCTCTCTCCTCCTCCCCCCATCTTCCATTTTTCCCCTCTTCCCTCTCTTCCCCTCCTTTTCTCTCTCTTCCCTTTCTCCCCTCTCTCGCTCTCTCTCTTCCTCCCCCCCCCCCCACACCTCTATCTCTCTCCTCAACCCCTTTCCCCCCTCTCTCTCTTTCCTCCCTTCTCCCCTCTTCTCTCTCTCTCCTCCTCCCACCCCCCCTTTTCCCCATCTCCCTCCCCTATTGCCTTCCCCTCCACTCGAAAACAAGTCAAAATCACCCCCTTCTCACTCTTCCAGCGCCCCCCCCCCCCCCCCCCCCCCCTTTCCACCCCCCATTATAACCATCTCTCTTTAAACAGAATAATCGTGTTTTCGAAGCGAAACTCGTCAAATGGTTCATTAGGCAGAAAGCGTTCGTTTTTATACACACATATATATGTATAAACGTATCGTATTGTACACCTGCTTTCGGTGATAACAAGGCATGAGGCATTGAGGAAAAGGGAACACGGAGCGTCTGAAGATGAGGAAACTCATCGTCTCGAACCTCTTTGTTTGCTTCTGGGAGGATGTTACGTTAGGGTGTCTTGGTGGTAAACACGGATCCTGTGTTTTTGTTGTGTTAATTGGTGAGCATCTTGTCTTGTGTGAAGGGGTTTTGTTTTGTTTATCTATCCATCTCTCTATCTATCTATCTATCTATCTATATCTATTATCTTTTCTAAAACTAAAATTTAATAATTTTTTTTAGATTTTTTTTAACTTGTTTTTTTTTTATTTAAAATCTTTTTGCTAGGGGTTTTTTTTTTTATTAAACTTTTGTTAATTTTTTATATTATCTACTTTTCTTTGTTTATTTCTTTTTTTATTGGTGAAGTTTGTAATTATTTCATTAATTCATTATTTTTACTGTGATCTTTTTCTGTTTTCTTGGGGTTAATTGTTTTGTGTGAATCAATTTCATTTATTTATTTATTTATTTATTTATTTATTTATCCCTTATTTTTACAGCGAATTATATAAGTAGATAAATGATGTAAATAAATGATTATACTTATTCTTTTATTTCACGTAGGAGGGGGAGGGGGGGAGTGGGGAGGAGAAAAGTCACGCCATGATACTCGCTGCAATAAGTCGAGGACTTTGCGGTGCAAGCTTGCAATTATAAGCAGATTTCAAAAGTGAGTTTTCCTCTCTTTTTCCCTCACTTTCCCCATTCTCTCGCTTTCACCCTCTTTTACTCTTTCTCGTTGTTACCTTTTCTCTCTCTCTCTCTTCTCTCCCCCTCTCTCTCTTTTCCCCTCTCTTCTCTCTCTCTCTCTCTCTCCTCTCTCTCTCCCCTCCTCTCTCTCCTCTCTCTCTCTCTCTCTCTCTCTCTCTCCCCTCTCTCCTTTCCTTTCTCTCTCTTCTTCCTCTTTTTTCTCCTTATTCTTAACTCTCTCCCCCCCCCCCCCCGTCCTCGGCAGTCTTTCCTTTTCACACCACACATTAAAATTCTTTTTTCCCTCATTTCTTCCACCCCCTTTTCTTCTCCTCTTTGCCTTCCATTCCCTTCCTTTCAACTGCTTTTGGGGGAAAATTCTCTCTCTCTCCATTCTGTGGGTTTCCTTTTTTTGGAATCAATTGTCTATCTTTTTTCCCTTTTTCTTCCGTTTTCCCCTTTCAAGGAGGCTTTCTTAATTTTTTTTTCGTTCTTTCTGATTTTTATTTTTTTTTTTTTTTTTTTTGTATTTTCTCTCTCTTTCCTTTTAAAACCATTTTTCTTTGTCCCCTTTTTTGTCTCCTTTCTTCTTCTTTCTTTCTTCCTTTCTTTCTCCTCTCCTCTTTCCTTTCTCTTTCCTTTTTTACTATTCCTATTCTCTTTGGCTTTTTTTTTATTTTTTATATTATATCTATAGAAAATTTTATTTTATATATAAAATTTTTCTAATAGTTAATTTCATAAATTTCTTCCTTTTTTGAATTATTTTCCAACATCAATGAGAATATTTTTTTTGAAAAAATGGGGAAA
>NC_051392.1:56711480-56713980 GCF_015228065.2 Penaeus monodon
TATTGTTATTACTTTTCTTAGCTTTTGTTATTCTATATTTCTTATCCTTTTAACTAAACGTCTCTATTTTGTGTTTCTTTATCTTTATATATATATTTTTTTTTTCTTTCATTTTCTCGCTTTCCTTTCCATTATCAGTGTTTTCGATATTTTGTTTTATTTTTTTTTCTCTCTTTTATAATCTAAACTTTTTGTTTTCTCTCTCTCTCTCGTTTTCTCTCTCTTTTTCTTTCTTCTATCTTTCTTTTTCTCTTTTTCTCTCTTTCTTTCAATATATGTTTCTATCTTTATTTCTTTAAAACTTTAATTCTTTTACAAATTTGCCGCTTCTTTTCTTTACATAATTCATTTTACATAATAATTTACATATATTACAAAATTCTTTGCTATTCCAAAAAAAAGGAATTTTTGGGGCCAAATAAAAAATAAATTTTTTAAATTTTTTTTTTTGTGGTTTTGTGTGTGTGTGTGTGTGTGTGTTGTGTGTGTTGTTTTTTTTTTGTTTTTTTTATATAAATATATATATATATATATTTTTTAAAATTTATATATATAAAATAATATATATTTTATATTATATAAAAATATATATATTTTATAAAAATTTTTATATATATTATATATAATAATATATAATATATATCAGTTTTTTTTCTTTTTCTTTATTTAGTTTTCTCAAGCAACATACCGTTAAAACAGACTGACAGACAGATAATTTAAAAAGACAGAAGAAAACGGATAATAACCTAATGTTTCATTTTTTCCAAGCATCAACTAATTCATAATTATAGATTAATAGATAATAATTTATAATTTTTTGGGTTTTTCTCATCCAGTCATACTTTTCCAGCATCCTTTAATGCAAAATCATGCAACTGATTAGAATGCTAAATAATTATTACATTACGTCTTTCCTTGCAATATCGTGCAATTCATTAAAAAAAGAATTATTGAGTTGGTAGGTTCTTTTTTCTCGTGACAACTTGCTTAAAAAAAAAAAAATCTTGCAAATTCGTGAGTTCATAAGAAAGAGACAAAAATATATTCTCAAAAATAATTAAAATTATGATGTCTGCATGGAATGACAGGCAATTTCTCTTTCTCTCTTTCTCTTTTTTTTCTTTCTTCCACCTTTTCTTTCTTCCTTTTTCTCTCCTCCCTTTCCTCTCTTCTCCCTCCTCCTCTCTTCTCTCCTCCCCTCTCCTCTCTCTCCCCCCTTTTCTCTCCCCTTCTTCCCTTTTTTTTTCCCCTCCCCCTCTCTCTCTTTTCTCTCCCCTCCTCTTTTCTCTCCCTCTCTCTCCTTCCTTTTCCCCCTTTTCTTTTCTCTCTCTCTCCTTCCCCCCACACACACACCACACACAAAACACCACACCCCCACACCCCCACACACCCAAAATTATTTTTATTAAAAATAATATATATTAATATATATATATATATATTTTAATACATATTATATTTTCTCTCTCTCTCCTCTCTCTCCCTCTCCTCCTCCCCCCCTCTCTCTCTCTCTCCTCTCTTCTCTCTCTTATCCCCTACCCCCTTTCTCCCTCCTCTCTGCCCCCCCCCCCCCGCTCTCTCTCTCTCTCTCAGCTCAACTGCCCCCGGGCCCCCTTTCAAACATTGCATTGGAAATGAAGGAGTAAAAAAGTTATTGGGATGGGAGAGGGGAAAAGGGGGGAGAGGGAAAACGAATGGGGGGGTGGGAAAAAAAAAAGAGAAAGAAAGAAAAAGAAGAGAAGAGAAGAAGAGAGAGGAAGAGAGAGAGAGAAGGACAGAGGAGAAGGACAGAGAGAGAGAGAGAGAGAGAAGGACAGAGAGAAGTACTGCAAGAAAAAGAAAAAAGAGAAAAGAAAGGCAGAAAAAAAAGAGAGAGAGAAAAAAAAAAGAACGAAAAACAAAGAGAAACAAACAGACACACAGATAGAGACAAATAAAGAAAGAAAGAAAGAATCTTGAGAGTAAATCTTGTTTGGATGATGTGATCAGATTCTCCGTGACCTTCCGTCCGTTCTTCCTTGTCTCTGTTTCCATCCCCCGTAAATTATTTTATCCTTCTCCTCCTTCTCCCTTTTCCACTTCTTATTGTTCTTTTTCTTGTTCCTCCTCTCATTCTTCTTAATCGTCGTCTACTTCTTCTCATTCTTCTTAATCGTCGTCTACTTCTTCTCATTCTTCCTAATCGTCGTTTTCTTCTTCTTCTTCTAAATCATCGTCTATTTCTTTCCTTCTTCTTCGTCATCGTCTTTTTCCTCTTTTTTCCCTTTTTCCTATAACTTTATATTTTTCTTCTTCTTTCGTTTTTACTCTCTTCTTCTTCTTCATCCTTTTCTTTTTCTTTTCTTTCTTCTTATTATTTTTCTTCTTTTTTCTTTTTCTTTTTCTTGTTATCTTTATTATTATGCTCGTCATCACATTATCATTATCATCATAATCATTATCATCATCATCATCATCATCATTATCATTATTAACATTATTATTATTATTATTATCATTA
>NC_051392.1:56723980-56727165 GCF_015228065.2 Penaeus monodon
AATTTCAATGTATAACGATTCTTCTGTTCACAGTCTGAACTTTTTCTGTTTGTGTGTAATCTTTCCTTTATACAATGATGAGTGCGAAATTCTTAACAGTGATAATAACATTGATAATTATGATGATGATGATGATGATAATGAAAATAATGATAATGAAAAGATATAATGATTAATGATAAGGATGATTAGAATAATAATTATTTAATATTTAGTGATTCTGCCAATCAAAATTGTAAGTGAAATAATAAATGAATAATATAATATAATATATATAATATATATAATAATAATAATAAAATAATATATAATGAAATAATAATGATGATAGTAATAATAATAATGAATAATAATGATAATGAAATAAAATAAACGATAATGAAATAAAAAGAAATAATAAATAAATACAATGATAAAAGTAGTGATAATGGTAATAAAAGTAATAATAGTTCTAATGATATAAATGATACCAGTCATATTAATAATAATGATAAAACGCATATCCTTAAATAGCAGATTATACAGAATTTAGCATGGAAGAGGGAGGGGTAAAGGGGGGGGGGCACACAAAAAAAATCATGCGTGAAGCTTCATTATGACTCGAGGCTTCATTAGGAAAAGTCAAAGAAATGACGTGCTATTTTTACATTTTTATTTCATGTGTGTTGAACAGCGTATATGCAAAAATTCTGGTTATTTTTTTTTTTTTAAAACGAATTTCAACGAGTTTTAAGGTAAACTTGTGCTTTGATATTTTATTTTTGGAACAAATCTTTTTCGAAGTAAAATACTTTATAAAAGTGATATAATCTTTTGAAATCTGCCCGAATCTCATGCGAGTAACAATACATACATCAACACAACACGTTTTAAATCTCCACGAACACCAAGCTCACACACACACACACCCACACACACACACAAAACACAAACACACACACACACACACACACCACAACACACACACACAACCACACACAACCTATTCCACTCCATCATTATCCTTTTCCTTCTTCCTTCTTTTCCCTTCCCTCTTCATTTGCATAAGTGGGAAGTTAAAGAATATTTTTATCTATTTCTTCATGTTGGTTTTATTATTATTATTATTATTATTATTATTATTATACATTATCATTATAATTATTATTATTATTATTATATTATAACTCATTATTATTATTATAACTAATTATTATATTATTATCATTATTATCATATTATTATTATTATTATCATTATTATTAATTACTTATTAATACATCTATTATTATTACTTATTAAATATTATTATTATCATTATTATTATTATTATTATTATTATTATTATTATTATTATTATCATTATTACTATTATTATTGTGTCATTTTATATGTTTATTTATTATAATAATACTGATGATGAGAGGAGGGAGAGAGAGATTAGAGTAGTAAAGAGATAAAAAAGAGAGAAAGAGATCAGAGAGAGAGAGAGAGAGAATAGAGAGAGAGAGAGAGAGAGAGAGAGAGAGAGAGAGAGAACCAGAGAGAGAGAGAGAGATAATAATAATAATAAGAGAGTAAAAAAAAAGAAAAAACAAAAGAGACAGAAAATGAAAGAGAAGAAAACAAAACCCAAAGAGACAAAAAAAATCGAAATAAATAAATAAATAAATAAATAAAAATTCATCATTTAATTAATTAATTAAAAACAAACACCCGCCTCTCGCCATCCTGCACGCAAGCCCTGGGGAATCGAAATTCTGAAATGTGTCCAAAGTCAGAATCTCTCGCGGCGTCGCTCTGTCTCCCTTGCAACGCGAGGCTGTTCAACTTAGTCTAAGAATTGGTTTTCGTTTCTCTTGCTTTTCCCCTCTTTCGTCTCTAATTTTTTATGTGTCTTTTGTTTGGTTTGTTTGTTTCTCTTGGTCTGTTTGTCTCGATTGGTCTGTCTGTCTGTCTGTCTGTTTGTTTGTCTGTTTGTTTCTCTCTCTCTCTCTCTCTCTCTCTCTCTCTCTCTCTCTCTCTCTCTCTCTCTCTCTCTCTCTCTCTCTCTCTCTCTCTCTCTCTCTCTCTCTCTCTCTCTCTCATTCTCTATCTATCTATCTATCTATCTATCTATCTATCTATCTATCTCTCTATCTCTCTCCTTCTCTATCTATCACTATCTCTATCTATATATCTATCTATTTATCTATGTATTTGTCTGTCTCTGTCTACCTATCTGTCTGTCTGTCTGTCTGTCTATCTATCTATCTATCTATCTATCTATCTATCTATCTATCTATTTATCTATCTATCTATCTATCTATCTATCTATCTATCTATCTATTTATATCTTGCTTTACATACATACTTTTGTCTACTCTCCCAAATCATTACATACTTCTTTACCTCTTCTTCCCATCTCCCCACGTTCTTCCTTTTCCTTATTCCTCTTTCATTAGCTTTATTTTCTCTCCGCATAAAGCTCTATGACTCGACGATCCTCCCCAGCGTTCTTATAGCGCCGAAGTTGTAATCCGCATGAATCCGTAAATCCGCGAACGTGAGGTCTAGCAATGGCGGGCGACTTAGGCTAGTCAGCCCTCGAACCCAACGCGCCTTGAATTATGATCTGATTATATACGTGTCGATACACTTAGCTTTCATTACTGTATTTGTATATTCATCTCTCTTTTTCTCTCTCTTCTTCTTCTCTCTCCCATTCTAAAAAAGGTGACGCTGATAGAGACGTTTCGTAACATAACGATGACTACGTCGCATCAGCTGATCCAGACATCTCAAAAGATAAAAATATTTTGTAAGGCAAATGCTAATACCTTCAAGAACAGATTCTTCGCGCGGTTTCATTAATATAAGATTTTAATTAACACAAAAGCATGTTTGAGTTACAGGGCTTTACAATGAATGTATTAGATTAGTCTTGCTTTCGCATGGTTTTGAAAAATCTAGAAACACACGAACTTACGCAAGCACAGATATGTACACATACTGTGTGTGTATGTGTGTGTGTGTGTGTGGTGGTGTGTGTGTGATATATGAATATATATATATATATATATTATATATATATAATATATAATATATATATATATATATATACATATATTAATAATATATATATATATATTATTATACTGTTGTATATAATTATTATATAGATAATTTTTTATTTTATTATATAATATATATATATATATATATGT
>NC_051392.1:56734053-56739053 GCF_015228065.2 Penaeus monodon
TTTTTTTTTTACCCTTTTTTTTTTTTTTATTTTCCCTTCTTTTTTTCCTCTTTCTCTTCTTATACCTTTTAATTTTATCTATTTTATTTATTCCCTTTTACTTTTTTTTAAATATTTTTTTAAATATCTATCCCCCCCCCCCCAAATCCCCCCCCCCCCCCTTTAATAAATTATCTCATTATTTACTATCATCTCATACCTACTCGCTTGTGGGGTGTGTGGGGTGGTGTGTGTGTGTGTGTGTGTGTTGTGTGTGTGTGTGTGTGTGTGTGTGTGTGTGTGTGTGTGTGTGTGTTGGCGTGTGCGTGTGCGTGTGCGTGTGCGTGTGCGTGTGCTTGTGTGCGTGTGCGTGGCGTGTGGGGTATATGTGTGTGTGTGTGTGTGTGATATATTCAAGAAGAAGGCGAGAGATTTACTCCTGCGTTCAGCCAAAGGTAAGCGCCTACTTCCCCTGCTGGAAGAGGCCCCGCAACCCGTCCAGAGAGGTCTCCCGAATGTACATAAGCCAGGCGTGCCGATGAGACCGATCACCTCTGGTATTGGCAGCGCTCCCCATCGTTTGGCTAAGCATTTGGCTAAACCCCTCTCCGGCGCTATGGGGGTCATCAGTGATTCCCACCTAAAGAACTCCGGGGACCTCATCAGACGTCTTCAGAATTCCGGGTGTAGAAATAAAAAGCTTGCAGTCCGAGCAGTCGAGAGGGTCACCAGCTCCATGACAGATGCAGAACTTCCGCTGCCGAGACACCACTTCATTCGCCTAGTGAAGTTATGCGTGGACTTCGGCTACTTTGAATTTGCTGGAGAAGAATACCAGCAGATTAGTGGTCTTGCCATGGGCTCCCCCCCTGAGTGCAGTCATGGCCTGCCTGTTCATGGAGACGCTGGAGAGGGATAACTACAAGGATATAATCGGCAGACATTCAACTTGGCTTCGTTACGTAGATGATGTCCTCGTCATTGTCCCCAGAAGGTTGTGCTTGCAACATACACTAACGCGGCTCAACTCCGTACCGAGAAAATCCAGTTAAACCGTGGTGGGGAGGAGAATCAGAAACTACCTTTCCTGGACACTCTGACCCATCGGGGTGACGATGGCCTACTTTCTCTGTATACAGGAAGCCTACAATAGGATGATTACATCCAGTATTACTCCGCCCACAAAACAAACGAAATCTGGTGTTGTGATTAGCTTCTTTCTCAGAGCACTGAGGATCTGCAGCCCTAAATTTTTCTTGAGGCGAGGTTGCCTATGCAATTAATTCTTTCATGAAACAAATATCCCATAGTTTTTCTGCTAAACCTCAGAAAGAAGGCGGAGAACATACTCGCAAGGGCGACCCTGCACACTCTTCTAATAACGTTCTCATATTACCGCCATTTCCAAGCATCGCAGATACTTCGACAAGACTGAGAATCGCCAGCACATCCGGGGGAAACATACGACTTCATACGAGACAGAAAGCGCCCGAAACCCTAGTAGTGTTGCATACCGCATACCCTGCAGCAGATGCGATACAGCATACTTTTTGGGAAAAGGCTGGTTTCAGCACCAGGATCACGAACTCGAGTGACATCCGTCACCACAGGGTTTCCAACGCCATGGTGGAAATGTAGATGAAGGGCATCCCCAACTGAAAAACAAAAAGGGGGGGACAAAAAAAAAAAAATTTTTTTGGAACAGCATACTCGCGACGGAGACCCAAAACGGCACCGGCAGATTCAAACTATCCAAGGTCACGGCAAAAATTATACGAGCACGGTTTGAGGTCTCGTCGTCAGGGGTTTCGTCGCTCACTCTGATTATATTTTAATTGTAATATCTCGATATATATATATTAATAAATTATTATATATAATTATTATATTATTATATATATTATAATATATAGTGGGGTTAAAGATTACTCTAATATCCACACATAAGAAAAAAGGTTGGTGCAAAAAGCAGCGATACGTAACAATAATTTTAAAATTTAAAAATCACAGTATATAGACCGATTAATTTATGTGCAAAAATGACTCTGGAAAAAAAAGATCAAGATTGCATTAATCCAAATTTGTGGGTCAGATAATTAAGGTTTGGGGTAGCAGCGAGGTCGGTAGACCAAATGTGTCTTTTCAACCATCTTTATTCTCGGGCGGCTCATAGGCGGGGCGAGACCTCTTACAGGAAAAAGGTGGGTGATCCGTGTCACTTTGGTCGCTATTTTCCCGACTGCTGGCGCGGTTTTTTTGAGGGGATTTTCCATATGCGGAAATGACCAAATTTTCCAGAAAGGTCAAATCGCGGGTACTGTGGGACGGTCTTTGTCCGACCCCTGGGGGATATGCGAAACTCGGTAGTTAAAAAGTCAACTGTGAAATTTTAAAATTTATCTATTTTCTCACGTTAGAGTTAGCGTAGTTTAAAACCCAAATATAAATACTTTCAATATATATATATATTTTTATATAATATTATATAATTAAAATATATATATTATATTTATTTTAAAAATTTAAAATATTACTATTTTAAACAAATTTTTTATTTATTTATTTTTTAAATATTCTAAATATATTATATTAATTATAAATAATGATTAAAAAAAAATAACTATATATGAATGTCATAATATATTTTATATAAATAATTAAAATAATAATATATATATATAGTATATATTATATAATTATTTTATAATATAAAAGAAATATTAATATAAATATATATAATGTTAATATTAAAATAAATAATTATAAATTAATAATATAATTTTCATTTATATAAAAAATATAATATATAAAATTTAAAAAATATAATATACCTTTAAAATATCTAAAATATTTAAAAAAAAAATTTGTATAGATAAATATCTATAAAAATAATTAACATATATTTAATATATATATATTATAATATTATTATTTTATTTTATTTTACTATTAGTATGTTTAAAATTAAAAAACTATTAGTATATAAAATATATAAAATAAAATATACTATATATAATAAATAATTTTTGTATATGGTTAATATAAAGTATTATAAATATATCTACAAAATTTTTGTAAAAAAAAATAATCCATAAATAAAAAAATATATATAAATAATAAAATATATATAAAAAAATAAAACAAATAAAATTATTAAATTTATAACAAAAAATCAAATCTATACAACATTATATATATATATATATATAAAATTATATATATATATATATATATATTATTATTAATTTTATATATATATAAAATATATATATATATAATATATAATATATAATATTTTTTTTTTTATATATATTATTTTATATATATATACTATATATATATATTATTTATCTATATATTTATATTTGTTGTTAGATAAAGATTTTTTATTAATTTTTTATTTTTTTATTTGTATTTTATTATTTATATTAATTATTATTTTATATATTTTTTTTTATGGTTTTTTTTTTATACTATATTTAAAAATTTTAATTCTTTATATATAAATATAATATAAAATTTTTTTATATTTAGATATATTTTATATTTTATAAATTATTTTAATATACAAAAATGTATATTTTATTTTTAATATTATAAAATTTTAAAAATATTTATTCTATATTTATAATTATTTTTTATATTAAAATTTTTATTTATAGTATTTTATTATTTTTATTATTATATAAATAAATTTAAAATATATATAAAATTATTATGAAAGTTTTATATTTAAGTTTAACTCGCTCGTCAAACGTGAGAAATATGATAAAGTTACAATTCACGATGTCCTTCTTAACTCCCGAAGTTTGCATATCCCCCGGGGGTGGGACAAAGACGCGTCCCGGCAGTACCCGGACTTTGCCCTTTTTCTGGGATCGGGTCTTTTCCGCATCATAGGAAAACCCCCCTCAAAAAAAGCCGCACCCACCCAGTCGGGAAAATACGACCTAAGCGACACTTGGTCACCACACCTTTTTTCCGTAAGAGGGGCTCCCCCCGCCTATGGGACCCCGAATATAAAGAGGGTTTTGAAAAGACACCTTGGTCTCCCGACCTCGACTGCTCACCCCAAACCTTAAAATTTCTGCCCCCCACGAATTGGATTAATGCAATCTTGATCTTTTTTCCAGGTCATTTTTTGTCACATATTATTATATCGTGTCTAATACGTATTTTGAAGTTATAAATTTTTATCGTATCGCTGCTGTTTGCCCCAAACTTTATTTCTCTATGTGTGGATATTAGATAATCTTATCCCCCATCACTTTTATATATAATATATATATATTTTTTTTATATATATTATATATATATATAATATATATAATAAAATATATAATCAAGATATACGAGAAATATATACAGACGGAGCTGACAAAAACCTGACGACTGACCCCTCCTACCTTGCTCGTTAATTTTGCCGTGACCTTGGATAGTTTTTTAATCTGCCCGGTCCGTTTTGGGATTCTCCGTCCGAGTATGCTGCTTCCAAAAATTTTTTTTTTGTTTGTTTAGTCCCCCATGGACTTTTTTGCTTCTTTCCAGTTTGGTAAGTCCCCGCTTTTCCTACATGTACCACCATGGCGTTGGGAAACCTGTGGTGAGAGGCAGCTCGGTTCGCGATCCTGGGCTGAAAACCCCTGCCTGTTTTCCCCCAAAATATGCTGTATCGCACTGCTGCAGGGTTCGGGATGCAAACAAATAGGGTTTCGGGGTCTTTCTGTCTCGATGAAATCACGTATGTTTCCCCCGGGTTGCGGCGTTCCATCTTGTCGAAATATTGCCCGTTGTTGGGAAAAGGGGGGTAAAAGAAAGTTATTAGAAGAGTGTGCAGGGTCTGACCTTTCGAGTATTTCTCCGCCTTCTTTCTGAGGTTTAGCAGAAAACTAGGGATATTTGTTTCATAAAAGAATTAATTGCATAGGCAACCTCGTCCTCAAAAAATTCGGGCTGCAATCCTCATGCTCTGAGAAAGAAGCTAATCACAACACCAATTTCGTTTTGTTTTTGGGGGCGGA
>NC_051392.1:56749561-56759235 GCF_015228065.2 Penaeus monodon
GGCGGGTTTAAAAACTTTGGGGGGTGTTTCTGGGGAAAAGGGGAAAAACCCTTAAAATTTTTTTTCCTTTTTTTAAAATTTTTCTGAGTTTTTTTCAGGTTTAGATATGTCAGAGCAGCTTAGCCTATAGTCTCCCCCAGGGGGGTTTTTTGTCTCTGCGAAACTGGTTACATAAAAGGAGACCGGGGCATTGGTTTAAATGAAGGGACCGGGGAAAACATACGCGCTGGCTGTGAGGGGGGAGCGGAGGAACAACCCGAAGACGGAGTTGGGTGCTGTCCTGTGAAGACCTCGTGTGTCCCTTGTGACCTGAATAATTTTGTGTTGCCCTTTTATAAGCTGTACGTGCAGTGTCCCCCTGTATTGTGCCTAAAAAAGTGTACGGGTAAAAAACTTGTGTAAATAAAGGAAGACTGTCATTCTGTGTTTATTTCGTGCCCTGCCTCGCCACGGGGCGTTACCCTTGTGGTGTTTGGACGCTGTGGTCTGGGTCCCCTTTTGGGAGCTTTTTCAGTGTTCACGCCCCTGTGGATAGCCGCCGTCTGCCTGCCTCCCTTGTGTGGTACAGGAGACGAGGCGGCGGTGTAACACTTTTTTACATTATCATTTATAAAGATATTGCAAAGAACCAAAACATGCTAGATAATCTAAAAACAACTAATTGGGTACTTTTAAATTTGGAAAAATACTGTGTTTGAATGAATTCCATTTCATTCATATTCACCATACCTTCCGGCTTTTTTTTACATTAAACGTAAAGGGTTATGAATAGTTATAGTTGTCACATGAAAAGTTAACCCAAATATTTAGACGAATGCAGCTTATATTCCAAAAAAAATGTGTATACGGATATTTTCTCGAATGACTGGAAAGGGACATGGCTGAAAAGTTCTTACCGTGGAAGAATTTGCTCTCTCCAACCTTTGGAAAGTTACTTTCAAGGAAAAAAAAAATATAGGAGGAGCGGAGACGCAATTATCACTGTATAGATCAGTACGATATGAGACCATATGCAGTTGGTTAGAATGAATGGCATTGTTTTAAAAATTAATAATAAAATAATATCAAAAAACAAAAACATAATAATAACAAAATAAAAAAAACAAAATTTGATTAAGATGGGGCTTATTCATTACACAATTCTTTTTTAACCTGAAAATAATAAAGTAAGTATCGAGAAAATTAAGGGAAAATTATTTTTTGGAAGGCGCAACGTTGCGATAATGTACGCCCAAATGCAGAACTTTAAAAAACCCACATCAAAAAAACAACAACAACTTGCACTTGACTTATGCCACATATATTTTTTTAAAACTTTGTCCTTTTTCGATCTCCCGTTTTTCCTTTTACAAACGGGAACACCCTCAGTGAAACATAGGGAGACCACGAAAATCATTACTAACGTTATCTCAACCTATTTTTTGAAGTGTAATAGGATTGACACGGAAGAAGACCCTATAGTTTACCGCTGAATGAAAATAAAAAAAAAATGGGTTACTACTGCCAAAGATTTATCCAAAGTACTATTTCACACATAAAACACACTACACACACGCCGCACGCCAACACACCACACACAACACACACACCACACCAACACACCCCACCACAACACACAACACACAACAATATAATTTAAAATATAATATTTTATATATATATAAAAATATAAATTTAAATTTTGGGATGTATGTAATATATTTATTTCTATATATTATATAAAATATAATATATATTTTATATTATATATTAATTAAAATATATTATATGAGGGGGCCCCGGGGGGCCGGTATTTTTAGATCGGACTCAAAAAATGTCACGAGGAATCTGGTTCGAAGATTCGAGTCACCGGCCGGGGGCGTTGTTCCCTTGGGCAAGGAAATTCCCCGTTGCCTACCAAAAACGACTATCGCCTTTAGAATCATATTCGTAGAAGTCACCGCCCGGGGCA
This sequence comes from Penaeus monodon, assembly GCF_015228065.2. Lineage (NCBI taxonomy): Eukaryota > Metazoa > Arthropoda > Malacostraca > Decapoda > Penaeidae > Penaeus > Penaeus monodon. Next base: position 56,751,513 of record NC_051392.1, read on the forward strand.
AACCGGGGGGGGGGGATTAGGAAAGGCATCCAATCAGGGAAGGGTGGATTTTCCCTATAAACCCCTCAGTAGTGAACGAGAAGGCCCTTTTCCTGCAGTGGAATTATGGCTTTTAAAAAAAAAAAAAAAAAAAAAAAAAAAAAAAAAAAAAAAAAAAAAAAAAATTTTATATTATATTTTATATAATATTATATTATATAATATATAAAATTAATATATATATATTTATTTATATATATTATATATATTATTTATATAATATATTTATATATATATATAATATATATTTTAATATATATTATATAATATATAAAATAATTATTATATATATATAAATATATAATATTATATATTATATATATAAAATTTATATATATATATTATATTAAATTATTTTTAATAATTCTTTTTATTTAAATAAAAATTATAAGGGGAAAAAATTTTTATTATTTTTATTATTCTAACTACTTAAGGGGTATTAATTATTTTTACCCACAAAACCCCATTTTTTCCCTTTTTCCCTTTTGGTGTTTCCCCACGTGGGGCTCAAAAAAAAGAACCTTTTACTTTACACCCCCAAAGGCATTTAAAGGGGGTTTACCCTTAATTTTGGGCAGGGGGGGCCCCTGGGGCGCTGCCCCCCCCCCCAAGCAAAAACCAAAACCTTGAAGAAAAAACCGCTAACCGCTTTCCAAGCTGTCTAAAAAAAAAAAAAAAAAAAAAAAAACACATAAGTACATTTTTGGGCCCTCCCTCCCTTCCCTTTTTCTTATTTCTTTTCCCTTCCTTCTCCCATAATGTTGTTAACCGTTGTTTTTTTGGGGGGTAAAAAGTGCAAATTGCGCAATGGCATTTTCTCACACTATTTTTTTTTCACCTCAATCAATTACCATGTGTTTGATGTGGTCAATAACATGAATATCTTATTATTTAAAGTATTATTAATTTCTCTTTTTTTTTAGAGATTTATGTTGTTTCATTGCAAAAATTTAACTTCGGATTTTATTTTATCCGAATATCATTCATTTTATCTCATTCCCCCCCTCGCCCAGACCTACCACGCTTTCTCTTTCCTTGTGGGTCGGTGGGTTTTTGGTGGCTTGACCTGACCTCCCCTTTTCCTTTTTTCGGTCGACCTGGGGGGATTAGGTAATTGTTATTTGTTTTTTTGGTGACACGTTCTACGCGCTAGAAGGCGTGTACACAAATTTTTAAAATTTACGAGGCCCATCACAGAAAAGAGCAGGTTATTTATAGATTTTCGGGCTCGATTGCTTTTCTATGGCTTTTTTGGGTATGGGTTTCCCCCCCCCCCTAAAGGGTCAAAAAGTAGGCTAGACATGGCTACCTCGAGTTTAGATTTCGGTCCGAAAAAATTTGCTTCTAAAAAGCTTGTAATATTTTTTCACTCACCATTCACAAAAAGCGTACTTTCTGTGCACATCTAAAAACAAAAGAACCAAATCAACCTTTTATATACCTCTTTGATTAAAACGAGCTACCTGCTCTAAGGCATGCGGGGAGCACTAGCGGCATACATTAATTCGTTATCTCTTTTTACCCCCCCGATATTGTGTCATTAAGGGGTAATGTTAAAACTTTTGTAAAGGGAGCCCCCGAAATTTTTGGGATTTTTGTCCCTGTAGGGTTTTATTTTTTTAAAAGGGGCAAAAAATATTATTTTACACAGACAAGGATGGGGCCCAGAGATCACTGCTAATTCCCTTACTTGTCATTTTTCCCTTACGGGAAAAAAAAAACGGGGTTAGAGGTTTTTTAATCTGCAGCCCCAAAATACTTGTAGTTATTTAAAGTTTTGGGGGGTATCGGCCCCGTCGAACTTTACAAAACCCCCTTTGGGGCCCAAAGCGTCTCGGGGCACGTCGGGTTCCCCCTTTATTATTAAGAAATAAAATTTGGTTTAACGAGATTTGAAGGTTTCAAAACCGGGTTTCTAAACAGTTAGGATTAGGGGTTTATGTCTCACTTTCCTACTATGCATAAAAAATTACATCATTTTTAAAATCCATTTTTAAATATAGTTGTGTGTTAACCATTATAATGGTAAATGATAATACATAAAGATATTAATAAAAATCAGTAAACATGAAGTGATGATGGAATTACATACAATTGTAATTCATTTGTATTATGCATTAATTATGTTATATTTCGTTAGTAGATGTCATTGGAATCTTTTGGTACTGATCCCTGTGAATATGCAAACTGGTTCTAGAAAAAAAAACTACTCACATTTAAATATTTACTATTTCATGTTACTATAATTATAATGAAAATAATGATTATTATTATGATAATGATAATTTGGGTTATCATTTTCATTATTATATGTTGTTTTGTTGTTGTTGTTATTGCTACGCCAGTGGGTCTTTTTTCTCTGTGCAAAACATGTGTTAAATAAAAAAGCATGACCTGAGCATGGTGAACATGAAGGGACCTGGGCAAACATGATGCAACTGGCTGTGAGCGGAGGAGGGAGGAACAAGCCAAGGAGACGCAGTTGGGTGCTACTCCTGTGAAGACCTCTTATGTGCCCTTGTGACCTGAAAAAACTTGTTTTTGCCCTGTTATAAGCTGTATCGTGCAGTGTGACTGCTGGTTTCCCCTGTATTTGTGCCTATAGAAAAGTGTACGGGTAAATAACTTGTGTAAATAAAGGAAAGACTGTCATTTTGTGTTTATTTCGTGCCCTGCCTGGCCACGCAGCGTGGCCAGGCAGGTGTTCTGGGATGCTGTGGTGCTCGGTGCCTCTTGGAGCTGTTCAGTGTTCCGCCCCTTTTGGATGGTTAATGGTTAATGGTTAAAAGCAAGATAAATGTTCTAGACATCTAAGGCCCATGTAGCACTATAGTTAAAATGTTAGGGAAAGGGTGGTTGAGTTAGTGTTTTAGTTGACTAGCTGGGCAAAGGAATTGGTGAGTGAAAGGGTTAGGGTCGGGTGTGGTTTTAGAGTTAGATTAGATAAAGGATATGTAGCGTTTGAGGAAGGAATAGGTTGTTGAAGCAGAAAGTGTGGGATTCTGTAAGGGGTGTCTGTAGGTTTTGGGAGGGCGGGGAAGGGAGGATAGTGGGGGAAAGCAGAGGTACGGGTTGTTTCAAAACGTGGGCACGCAATAGGATGTGTGGGGTTGAAAAGGGGAACATTACATAAGGAACATAAAAGGGTGGATCAGATTGTGACATCAGATAGGAGAGTGTGTTAGACAGGTGTGGCCAATGGCGTAAGCGGGGCGAGAGCGGTCTCCCAACGTCTGTTCCGATGAAATGGAGCTGACCAGGAGGAGAATGATAGTTTTACAGAATGTAATTTATTAGTTTCGGAGGCTTGACCAAAAAGATTGCCATCGTTATACAAGAAGGTCTTAAATGTGGGTAATAATCCGTGGCTGGGATACGTGAGAAGCCCTGATTGGTATGATGTGGACAAAAGAGGCGTGGCATGCTAGTGTATCTGCCTGTTCATTGCCGGGATTTTCCAACCCTGGCTGGGCACCCACAAATTTGATTGTTTTATGGCGTGTGGACAGGTAGAACAACCAGTTCTGGATCTTACCAACAAGGGGGTTTTGGTGTGTGTGTATTGCCCTTTTTGAGAGTTAATGAGTTATGGGAGTCAGTAAAAATTGTCAAAAAGGAAGAGGAGAGTGAGTATATGTGTTTAGAGCAAAAAGGAGTGCATACAGTTCTGTAGTAAGCACACTGGTTCAGGGGGAAGGGAGTATTTGAAAGTATGAGTTGGGATGATTACTGCAAAACCACACCTGGAGGTGGATTTGGAGCCATTAGTATTTACGTGAATACTAGAGGAATGAGTGGAGACATGGTCAGGAAATGTGTGAGAAGGACAGTAGGAGGGATATTTGATTTTGGTGGGTCGGGAAAAAAGAAGAGCAAATATGGGGTGAGGTATAACCTGGAGGGACGGAATGGACAGAGAAACGGGAGAGGTTGGAGATGGGGGAAAGGGGAAGGGAGAGGAGGGTATCCATGCGAGTGGAGAAAGGAGTAGGTAATCGTGGAGATGAAGCTAAGGTAAGAAAGTAGGGGTTGTGGGGATAGTTAGTTTAGTGAGGGAAAATTGGTGGAATCGAACATAGATAGCATCGGAGGGAGAGAAGGGAAACGACGCCCGAGATAGAGTGGTATGCCTGATTCAGTGTACAGGCTCTCAACGGGGGGAGGAGCGAAAGGCGCCTAGTGCTTAAGCGAAAGACCACAGTGTTGGATTGTATCAAAATGGGCAAGGAGAGAAGTTGAAGCAGGGAGTAGATATGGCATCCATAATAAAGGAGTGGAGAGGATCAAAGTAACATGAAGATGAAGGAGATTTTGGGGTTTCTGAGCCCCATGATATATGGGATAGAGTTTTTAAGATTCGAAAAACGGCGGAGAGCTTTTTCTTTAATGTGGTAGAATATGGTCTCGCCAGGACAGTTTGGAGTCAAAAATGACACCTAGGAATTTGCCAGAGGAACGGCATTGGAGTGGAGTGCCATATAAGAAGAGTGGGGGTAGGGGACCTACACGTGAGCGAGAAAAAGAATGGAAAAGATTTAGAGGTAGAAAAGCGGGAAGCCATGGTTTTGTGGCCCAGGAAGATACTGATGAGATTGCAGATTGAAGAAATTGGTAGAGATTTGGTATGGATGTGCCAGAGGCGTAGATGGTTAAATCATCAACATTAGTGATGACCGGGCTCCTGGTGGTAAAACTGAGACAATATATTAACAGCAAGAAGGAATAAAGTGGTAAATGAGCACACTGCCTTGTGGGACACCTTCGAATTGAGGAAAGAAAGATGATGTGGCAGAGGGGAATTTTTGGGCCTGGAAAGTACATTTGGGGGAGGAAGGACTTTATGAGACACCCATGTTTCCACGTATGCCAAGAGAGGACAATTGTTTGGAGAATATGGTACCGCCATGTCGTATCATATGCTTTTTCTAGATCAAAAAATATAGCTAGTACGGATTCATGGCGTGCAAATGCGATGTAATATGTTCTAATGACAAGGGCGTCAGCTGTGCTTCTGGCACGGCGAAAAACCGATTGGGAAGGAGAGAGAAGATTGTGAGAATTCAGATACCACATTAAGTGGAAGTTCACCATCGCTCTAATAGTTTGCACAAGCAGCTAGTTTAGTGCGAGGGGGCGATAGTCTTGAGGAAGGGTACCCGATTATTGGTTCGGGAAGGGAAGATAAGAAGTTCTGCCAATTAGAAGGAAATTTCCGATTGTCCTCACCATTCTTGTTTGTAAATTGTTAATATGGAAGAGATAAGGGAAGATGGGATTTGCCGGAGCATACGGATAATGATTACCTCAGCCTTCATGAGTGACGGCAGTTTGTTTATGGGGTAATGATTTTTCAGAGGAAAAAAGGGGCATTTTGGATGTTTTAAGCATATATGTATATATCTAGGTATATGATTACATAGACATTTTAGTGAGTATATATGTAATGTGATATTTATTTGTTTATTAATATTACATACATGCATATATATATATAATATATTATATATATATATAATATATATACTTATATATAATAATATATATATAATATATATATATTAATAATATATATAATATATATATATATACATATAAAATATTATTATTATATATATATATTATATATATTATATATATATATATATTTTATATATAATATAATATAATAATATATATATATATAATATATATATATATATAATACTATATATATTTTATATATATATATATATATATCATAGGCGGTGGGGCGAGTCTATGACCGGGGGAGCGAATGTGAAAATTCAGAATTTCATATTAAAAAAAAGCAAATATGATATCCTGTCATAGGTGGTGAGGGGAGTCTTTGCTTTGGGGGAGGGGGATTTAGATTACCAGGTATAGGTGGCGAAGCGAGTCTTTGTCTTGGGGGAGGGGGATTCGAAAATCAAAAGCTTATGACATATTTAAAAAATAGCAAACATGACATTCTGCACAAAAAATGTATACAGTAAGTTCCAAATAAAAATTTATTTACTGTCCTTTACAGTTGTAAGTTCCCTTCACAACATTTAATACATATTTTTTTCAAAATTAATCTGGAGTCCTTTACAGATGTAGACTGCAAATGTCAATTCTGTGGCAGTTCCAGCAGGTTTACTTCTGATTGATGGTATAGGGTTAGACCAACATCCTTCCTTCACCTACAGTATTTGAAATGTTTTGAATAGCTTGTAATTTGCACCAAAGCAAAAATGCGTTGTGCCTAGGCCTCATCATCCACTGTATACTGAATTTTGATAACCTACCCCCCCCCCTCCATCCTGTGACATTATGCACGAGAGAGGCAAATTTGAGTAGCTGTGACGAGACCTTAGTTCTATAATGTGTGTGTGTGTGTGGCAGCCACAGTAATTAAGGGTAATAAAATAACCGAAAGAGTAATTTCTTGATGTTTAATGTTTAACATTGCATATTGTTTCCAGACATGATAAGTCAATTAAACACAATATCCGTTCTTAGTTTTAGATCATAATAGATTGCTGAACTCATTATACGTGGAAATAAATAACAAATATTGCTTTTGAGAAGTATATTTGCATATTCATTTATATTCAAATTAATTGAACCTTTTTTTTATAAAGTGTATATATAATGGTTACTCTGATAATGTGAATTAACCTAGAATTATAATTTATAATTTCTGTGCAAAGTCTTATGTAATCATGGCTATAAAAAGTGTCTAAATACTTCAGTGCTTTTTCTTGACTCAGACATGAGAAATTACGAAACTTACACCATAATTATCATAATCATATATACAATATATAAATATATATGTGTAAGTATATAATGTATCTGTTGTGTCAGCGTGTGTGTGTGTGTGTGTGTGTGGTGTGTGTGTGTGTGTGTGTGTGTGTGTGTGTGTGTGTGGTGTGTGTTGTGTGTGTTGTGTGTGTGTGTGTGTGTGGTTGTGTGTGTGCGTGTGTGTGTGTGTGTGTGTGAAGTATTTTTTGTATGTATGTAAGTAAGAAGTGATTGTAAACCTGTTGGTTCTGCGTTAGTACAAGTGTATGTGTAGGAATATTTATTTTATTAATATATACGAAAGAATATATTGTAAAATGTGTTTCTCTAAAAGTTTAGTCACATAGCTGTAGGAATGTGCAATTTTCTTTGAAAATGAAGTAAAATTATATGATTGACTATAAACTGTCTTTCTATAAGAGGAGCCACATTTTCTTTGGTAAACATGCATATTCACAAAATAAACATATGATTTACCTCTAGCTGAGCATCAGACCTTACATCTCTACTATGATTGGAAACACAATGCATTTACCTACTTTTTAAAGCACCTCAGCCAATTACAAATTAAGATCTATTGTTTACCTACTGTATATGAAGCACAAAAGATACATCCCTTCCTATCTAATGCTTTGGTAAACAGAAGTTCACTGTTAACCCCTCTGTTACTTATAAATCTTTGTTCACCATACTGTATATGCCCACATAGGCAGTTAAAATATCACACGTAGATGTAACAGTCAAAAATTATCTGTCCAGCTACTAGTTTTAAAAATTTAGGGTGTTTTCCCATTGGAATACTGATAAAAAATACATGTCTCATACTGTATTTCCTAAGTCTAAATATTGGATATGCCATGCAAAAATATTCCTACTATTTAAAAATTTAGGGATATGT
>NC_051392.1:56759335-56766835 GCF_015228065.2 Penaeus monodon
AGGGAACAATGTGTCGTTTTCTTTTAAAAGGGTCTTTTTTTAAAGACACAGCCCTTTTTTTTTTATACGTGTTTTAGATTTTTTTGGGTGCGGAAAATTTTCGCTGTTTGCGGAGTTTTGGGAAAAAAAAAAAACTAAATACAGGGAAAGGTAAAGACTTTCATCAAGGGGGGGCCCGGAGGGTTTTGTTAATCAAAACGCACCTCGGCAGGTCCGGGTCGTGGCTTTTTTGTGATGTGGCTGAGGCGTTTTCTTATGCATTTTGAACTGGAAAAACGCACGATTCCACACATAAGAAGATTATCGTAAGCATATATCGTTGTAAAAGTAAAACTTGATTGCAGGTTTATGCGCGCGCACACATTTAACAATACAGTACATATTTGAGCATAGACATGTGCATATGCATAAATGCACATTTATGTACACTGATACACATACACATGCACATCTATGTGCACACGCACCTACACACACACACACACACACCACACCACACCACACCACACCACACCACACACCACACCACACACACACCACACACACACCACCACACACACCACACACACACACACCCACAACCCCACCACCACACACACACCACACACACACACACCACACACACACCACCACCCCACACACACAACCACCCACACCACCACACACCCACACACACACACACCACACACAACCACACAACACACACCCCACCACACCACACACACACACACCCCACACACACCCCACACCACACACAACACCCACACACACAACCCCCACCACCACACCCACACACACACACACACACACACACACCACACACAGACACACACCACACACACACTACACAGACACACACACACAACACACACACAACCCACACCACACACACACACACACCCCACACCACACACCACCACCACAACACACCACACCAACACCACACACATTCACCACACACACACACAACACACGCACACACCACACCACCACACACAACCCACCACACAACACACAAACCAACACACACACCAAACACACTACTACAAACACACACACACACACACACACACACACACACAGACACTCAAACCCCCCCACACACACCCAACACAAACACCACACACACACACCACACACCACACACACACTCACACACACACACACCCACACAATCAACACAACACACACACAAGCAAACCAAACACACACAACACACACCACACACACACACACATCAAACACAACACACATCAAAACACAACACAAACACCAACATCAAAACACACCACCACCACATCAGACACACACACACAACACACACACCACATCAAACACACACGCACACCACACATCAAACACATACACACACACTCATCAAACACATACACACATACTCATCAAACACATACAAACATACTCATCAAACACACACACACACACACACATCAAACCACACACACACACACACATGTTCAAACAAACACCACACCACACACACACACACACATCAAACACACACACCCCACCACACATTCAAACACACACACACACACATCACACACACACACACCACACACAATCAACACACACACACCACACACATCCACACATTCACCCAATCACACACACACACATCACACACACCCACCACACCACACCACACACACACACACACACACACACACACACACAACCACCAAAACACACCCACACCACACACACACACAAACACACACACACCACAACATCAACAAAACACACACAACAATCACCACACACACACAACATCACACACAACCACAAAACACCACACACACACACACACACACACACACACACACACACACACACACAACCCACACACACAAACACACACATACACATCAAAACGACACACATCCAACCACACACAACACAACATCAAACACACACACACACACACACACAAACACAAAAAAAAAAAAAAAAAGAAAAAAAAAAAAAAAAAAAAAAAGGAAAAAAAATAAAAAAATATATTATCTATTTATATATTATATATAAATATCTATAGAATATTTTCTTGTTTTTTTTTTTTTTTGTTTTTTTTTTTTTTTTTTTTTGTTTTTTTTTTTTTTCAAAGTGCCCTGTCCACAAGGACGTTTGGCATCATGGATTTACATGATTTTCTTGGCAAGGTTTTAGAGCCGGTGGTTCCTGCCGTGCCTTTCCACCCGGTGTTTTATGGGCACTTCTCTATTACCCGGTCCTGGGACCGGTACTGACTTGGCCCCTTACAGAACTCAGGTCCAGGTAGGCAAATCGATGGGTGGAAGGTCCTGCCCAAGGGAAAACAATGCGCCGGTGCCGTTGACTTTGAACCTCGAACGGCGATTACCCGTCGTGCCCAAGTCTGGAGTCCGAGGCTCTATCTATTATATATAGATAGAGTAGATAGATAGATTAGAGAGATCGAATGTATTTGTAAATTATACCAATATATGTATATGGAATAATAATTATGTGATAATATGTATATAAGTGTGTGTGCCCTGTGTGGTGTGGTGTGTTGTATTATAAACGTTACACTTGTACATGCTTGTCACCATAATATTAAAAAAAAATAAAAAAGGACAATTTGTTTATGCAGCAGAGATATTAACTGAGCGGTTTTTAAAACATGATCTTGTTGGTTAGAACGCAACGAAGACTTCATTCGACCCTATGAGAAAAAAAAAAAAAAAGACCTGGGACGGTTTAGAACAGATTAGAAAGGAGGTCTCCCAAGGCTCCTTGAGAAGAAAATTCCAAGACCCTTGCAACGGAAATGGCAGCGATTTGCGGTGTGAGACGGGGAGCGGTGACGCTACACCATAATGGAACGTCAAAGGAACGCTCTTTGGTGATGGATCAGGCCGTGACGGTTGACCATGTGATATCGCTGATAATTTATAAAAACGTTATTCGGAAGAGATATACATGCCTACGCACATGCGTCAACGGATTCATCAACTCATTCATAATGCACTTCATATAGCATACATTTATACACTTTAATTACATTACATACACAGGTGGGACACGGGCTACCCTTACCTACACAAACACAGGGGTATGGATTACCCGCACCACCCAACACAAAAGCAAAGGGGCATGAGGGATGCCCACCACCCTCCACAAACACAGGGGCGGGTTTACCTACAGTCAACCAAACAACACAAGAGGCCAAAGGTACCTCCCTATCCTCACAAACACAAGCCCCCCTCCCCAACACACATTATTTATTTATGCTTTTCCTCGCTCGCTCCCCAATTCCCTCCCTCCCCCTTCTCCTCTTCCTCTTTCCTCATCCTTGTCCTCTTCACTTTTATCCTTCCCCACCCCTTTCCTTTTCCTTTGCGTCTTGCCGTTTCCTCCTTCCCCTCTCCCGTCCCAGTCATTATACTCGCATCGCCCTTTTATTTTCTCCTTTTTTCCTTTTCTCTTCCTTTTTCCCCTTCCTATTCCTTCATTCCTTTTTCTCCCCCTAATTTTTCATTTATCACTATATTTATTTCACGCCCTCTTTTACATCGCGGTCTTTTACAATGAGAAGCGATATTCCCCGCAATAAGACAAACATTCTGAAGCAAAAGTTCGATAATAAACAAATAGACCTGTATAAAGTACGTTCTTGAAATAAGATGTATTTTCCGAATCGAAACGCATGCCTCTGTAAACACCCCCGTTTGAAATTGACGGGGTCACAGAAAACGGACAGTTTAAATTTTTAAAACACCTGTTGAATGGTGGCGGGATTTATTCAACGGAGCCACTTTTTTCTCTCTTCCGCCTGGGCGTTCTAACGTTCTTTTTCTAGTGGAACTTTTAACCCGTTGCCTTTATTTTTTGATGGGGCTTTCACAATGTTTAATCCTTCAGCAATAGAAACTCTAAAAAAATTTACAGGGAAATATGCATTTACATATGAATCACGTAATCAGCAACTTTTTATCATCGCATTGTTGTTACAAAACGCAATTACACAAGAAATATTAATTTTATTATGGGTGTGCTGTGCCCGAAGAGAGCTTGACTATACATATTGAGGGCTGCGTCCCCTATATGGCTGATGCCCCTAAAGCAAAACTTTTTGTGAATAGATGTCATGGTTAATGTGACTGTGAAGTATACTGAAAATCATAAGAAATGTTGTTATCAGGACCCATAGACCTCAGAGCAGAAGCTCAGATGTGCACCTCTGAAGAAAAAAATGTAACTGGCATTTTTAAAGTTATTGGAATGGGGGCTCCTCCCCACATAACATCATAATTCACCACCATCAGCTGCTGCTTTTACTCTAACTCCAGTCATCCCATTTTCTATGTTCTTTTTTCCTTCATCTTGAGTTTTCCTTCACTCACCGGGTGTCGCATATCTCATTTTCCCCCTTCTTCCCTCATATCTTTTTTTTTTACCTTTTAAAAGTTATTTTCATAATTATCTCTCGACTTTTAATTTTATTTTCAGGTTTTTTGGGCCCACGACCGATTTCACTCATTTTTTTCAGACCCAAAATGTCATCGGTGGGAGCCACCCACATCCCAGGTTTTTACGCCTTTTGGATTGCTGGGCCGGCTCGCCCTCCACCCGTTGTTGGAAACCCGTGGCAAAAACCCCGTGCCCATTTGCTGATCTCGGCACTCTTGGGGACCTGGTGTGGCCAGCAATGTACAGCCAACAATGTCACAGGACATTACTACAATGGCCCAACGAGTTCCCATGGTGACTTCACAAATGGTCTTCCCAGTGCAGCGCCCCCACAGCCACAACAACTGGGGTAAGATGATTAGTGGTTGAATTTTCCCTTCATCTCTCTCTTTCTTTCTCTCTCTCTCTCTCTTTTCTTTATTCTCTCTCTTTTCTTTCTTTCTCTCTCCCCTATCTCTCTCTCTCTCTCCTTCCTCTCTCTCTCTTTCTTCTCTCTCTTCTCTCTCTCTACTTCTCTCTTCTCTTCCTCTCTTTCTCTGTTCTTTCTCTTTCTTCTCTCTCTCTTTCTCCCTTCCTTCTCTTTTTTATTACGTGTGAAATATCCACTTGCTGCTGCCATGTAATAAGTGTGAGGGGGCATATTCCTCTGTGGGGGCATTGTGGTTGGGTTCTCGGACGAGTACTGCGTTAGCTGGACAAAAGAAGAGGACGAATGATAAGTGCTGAGAAAATAATTGTAAAAAAACCGGCTGTTGACATCTTGAAAAAGGAGGAAATTAAAGTTTTTTGGTCATGAATGAGAAGTAAAAGTATTGAGAAAAACTTCCCGACAGGGATGGTGATAAGAAACAGAGGAAGAGGCAAACCGAAGACAAAAAACTGAGCGACAATATCAAAGATATTTGCGGGCTGTCGATGGTACAAGTGGAAAGAAAAGCGTAAGATCGAGTTTAGTGGCGAAGGATGGTGGAGAGGTCCACGACTTTCTCAGACAGAGCATACCGTTATTGATGATGATTGAGAATGGTAGCTAGAGTACAAGAATAGGCCTGGCAGAAACGCCCAGGCAGGAGCATTGTGCCTGCCCGCGAGAGCGAGCGGTCTGTGTGAGCTTGAGATGTTGACCGAGCCGATGCCAAGGGCAAAGTGACTTCAGCTCTGAGTTTTTGAGGTGATCACAGGTCGTTTTTTGTACGATATAGTTTGAAAATGTCACTTAAATAAAAAAATGGAAAAATATTAATCTTTAGTAGCAAAGCCAGTGCAGACTCTTAGTTTTATGGCAGTCATAGGTTCCTGTGGCCACATGTAGGAAGGGGGCACTGGATGTGTCAGTGCAATTTGATAATACAGTAGCGTCAATAATGATATCAAAAAGGGTTTCATCACAATATTTTATTTTACGTGTAGTAATAAAGTGATCGGCAATAAAGGTCGGAATTGCTTGCTCTGGAGCGCCACTCTGTTTATAGTCGTTCCGTTCTGGGCGCAGGTCAATTTGGCACAGGCAATAAAGAGTAGAGTGCTGTGTACCGTGGGAAGTCGAGGGTGAGTAGAGGGAGAGCCATTAAGTCGCACGGCCACCTAACCCGGATCGTCCTCGATCCGGCGAGTGGGTGAAGCTGAAGACGAAGTCTCGACGGCGGTGATGCAGGGAGTCTCGGTTCTTGCAAATGGAAAGAAAGCTCGCACTGGTGACTTCTAAGGTCGGCGGCTAGCGAGCTTGTTCGCACAGGTCACTGTTCCGAAGCGCAGGTGGTCTTGACAGGAGCAGCAATGGTGATCGGTCACGGAACTCGTCAGTCGTTCCACAGGATCGCTTGAAGACAAGGTTAACTTGTCAAGCGCCGTGTCAGTTTAAATGACGCGCACATCGGTCTAGAAGATTCTTGACCAAGTTTTAGGCTATGAGACGAGGACTTAGCGGAGAATCGTGAGAACGAGGTTTTGAAAGGATTAGGATCACGTCGTTGGCGGGAAGAATTCGTCATCTCGGGAGAGGAAGAGCACCGTGGCGTCACGAGGTTCGAGAGGCAAGGCAGGACCATTCTTGCCAGGGTCACCAGCACAGGGCAGCAGGTATGGTGAGTGAGGCGAGATGCGGCGAGGAAGTCAGACGAGTTAGATGAGATGCGGCGAGGACGTCAGGCGAGACGAGACGAGACGAAACGAGATGCGGCTTGGACGTCAGGCGGCGGCGATGTCAGCAGAATGACACGACCGGAGTTGCAGCGACATACAGTAGAGGACAGAAGTGCGCCGCCAGGTGATGCGGGAGCGAGAATGTCCTTGAGATGGGCTCGTTAACGGGGCGAGCGAGATTTGGCGCGCCAGGGATCGGCGGCGAGGGCAGCGACGTGGTGATCCGAGAGTCAAGGTCGGCAGTGGGCTTCAGCACGGGGCGTCTGGCTCTGAGGACAACAAACGAGAACAGCAATATCATGTATTGGCGATAGAAGACATAATGCCATATCTCAGGGAGTTACAATGTCTCCATGAATTCATAATGATTAGGAAATTACTGGAAGCAACGTGTCAGGGATTCGGAATAGAGTGTTAAGTGCAACATTAACCTGAGAAACTGAAGGCAGTAATTTAGCAATCGAGATTGCAGGATAAAATCTCAAGGAAATTACGAGTTTACAAAGCCATGCAACTGCAGCAAGTGTTGTGGACTGCGAACGGTGTTGTGGTACTGTGCGCTGAGGGAGGAGTAATTATCAGCTCGGCAGGGAAGACTGGCTTGATGTCGGAATTCCGTAGATGTTTTGTGAGATGAAGTCTTAGAAGGACAGAAGTCGACGAAGGGGGTCTCCGCATGCAGGAGTCGATAAATTGTCTTCGGAGGGTTTCGTGTGGTGCTGACACCAATGTAATGTATGTGTGGAGTTCTCCCACTATGGTTTTTGTCCCACTTGCTGCCGCCAGTGTAATAAGGAGGGGAGGACATGTTCCTCTGTGATGGCACTGCTGGTTTGTGTCTCGGGTGTAGAGTTAAAATTGTCGCAGATTCTATATTTATTGACACGGAGTATGGTAGCTAGTACAAAG
>NC_051392.1:56769335-56784335 GCF_015228065.2 Penaeus monodon
ACAAATGAAACCACCATAGATAATAAAATGAAGGCGAAGGTTCAGCGGAGGAGATTATCCCCGTCACATAGAGAGATGATTATCGACCTTGTTTTCAATGAGAAGAAGACATCTAGAGAGGTATGGTTTGCATTTTGCTAATCCTTTTTTTTAACATTGGGTTGCAGTTTAAGTTTGATTACCACTTTTGGTTTGTTTGATTTTTTATACCAACTCTGAATAGGGATATAAAGAGTACCAAACTTGATTTTAGTATTATATCTCATTGAAAGAAGGATATTTACATTTATTTAGGCAACTTGATTTTTCACAGTCTCTTTAAAAGAAGTAAACCTTTTATGAAATGTTACCACTTTTAATATATCTTTTTCATATATAATTTTATATAATAAAAACCAATATATTTTTTCCAAGATATGTTTCTAAACTGTATTTTTGAATCCCAAAGGTTGCACGTTACATGGGTCTGCCTCAATCAACAGTCATGTCCGTGGTACAAGTATTCAAGAAAGAGCACCGTATACACAAAAAGACAGCCACAGGACGCAAACGCCGACTAACAACTGCACAAGAATTCCAACTCTTCGAGATGTCACAGGAGAGAGATAACATATCAGTAGATGAGATACGTCGTCGCTTTTTGCAACAGTATCCTGAATTTGGTCACATATCAAAAACTACAATATACAGAACATTGGAAAGAGGAAAGGTATACACTATCGCATACAGTAGAACTTGTTAAATACAATAAACTACAATATTTTTCTGTGTAATTTCAGTAATATCCATATTACAAAAATCTGTATTATCATTAAATTTGAAATAAAAGATGTAGAGATTAGGAAACCATGGTTTTACAATTCTTCATACAGAGAATAGTAGAAAATCACTCAGTTTAGTATATGCATTGACTTATGTTTTTTCAAAGCATTAAAACATGCAAAGGGGTAATTGTCTGTATAGTAAAGAGTCATAGAAATCCCAATATTATACCTAATAGTTCATTATTTGATTTTCAGAAAGGATTAATAGGGATGGACCCTCCACCTGAGCGCTACTTAGAGCCAATAGAGCGTTACTGGCCCAAGAAGAGAGGGAGACCTCGGGTAAGTTTTAATCCATCCAGTTTGTAACAATTAGTGTTGGGTCACTATAAACAGTTTAAGGTTAAGGTAAAGTCATAAAATGTGAGTAAGAGTATACAATATTGTGACCTGGATGAAAACTGGGCTATAGTATATTAGTAGTATATTTACACAAATTCAGAGAAAACACATGAAAAATAAGCCTTTCAAACATTTGAATGTGTGAATATTCTGTAGAATATTCTATTGAAAGTAGGTACCAACAAAATATACCAGCGGGTGTTGCTATTAGCCCGTGTTCCAGAAGGCAGGTGCGGGGTCAGAATCATCTTCCATGAATAATGTGCTTGAGCCCAGTGTCAGCATTATGGAGGAGAGTGGACCAATTGAAACGAGTGCTGCCGACAAAGACATCAGCAGACAACGACGGTCGCTGTCTATTGCTGAGAGGGAGATGATTATTAGGTCAGTTTCTCTCTCTCTCTCTCTCTCTCTCTCCTCTCTCTCTCTCTCTCTCTCTCTCTCTCTCTCTCTCTCTCTCTCTCTCTCTCTCTCTCTCTCCTTTCTTTCTTTGTGTTTTTTTCCTTGTTTTTTTTTTTCTGTTCTTCCTGATTTTTTCATTCTGATTTTGTTTTTTCATCAATATTGTGTTTGATGTACTGAAAGCTTTACCCAGGAAAGTTTTTGAGAGGTTCTTTATGCAAAAAATTATTACACTGGTTTTGGTTCTTACCAGTACTTTCTCCTTTTTCATTAGCAACATTTTATGAAAATAAATAAATAAATAAATCTATCTTAAATGGTCATAAATGTAACACTGTACCATTCTTTCTCACAACTTCCAGTCTTTTTTTCAATGAAAATCGCACCATAAGAGAGGTCGCAGATTTCATGCACTTAGCGAAGTCTACAGTCTCATCAGTTGTTCAGGTCTTCAAGAAGGAGCACAGAATCCAACGTAAGACTTCCACAGGACGTAAGAAAAAGCTGTCCGACGAGCATGAGCACATGATCATGGATATCCTCTCCCAAAAGGAGGATATCACAATAGAAGAAACAAGAAATAGGTTCCTGTCTTTGAATCCCGATGTTCCTAATATTAGTAAGAGTACAATTTACAGAATAATGGAGAATTGTCAGTCAAAGCTGGTAAGATAATTCTGTAGTTTGGTGATTTTATGAGTTTATTAATTTGAATGAATTGAAGATAAAATTGTCAGAATATCCTCATAGAACAATTATGAAGTTCCTGTTATTCATATAAATATAAAAAAACAGTATGCTAAATTCACTGCATGACAAACTGCATAATACTCTTTAATCTTGATTTATGTATCAAATAACATAACATGAGTTAACCATCTACATTTCAATTGTCTTTCCAGAGAGCTAGATCAGACATGGAGGTTTTTGTAGGCATTTTTGTTCATTCTACTGAAGACAACCCATTAATCATCATGCCAGGGATGGTTATGGGTGTTCTCAACACAAAGGTAACTACTATAGAATTGTTTGCCTTGCTATTTTTTCATATAGAGGTTTATCGTATCTGCCTGATTCTGTGGCAAGCTTAATATTTAAAATATGCTGATTTGAGTAATATCAACTATGGTGATCTAAAAAGAGTAATGTCAGGTTTTCACTAAAGTCTGTCAGTATTACTTGCTGTCTGGAAAATATTATGTCCTGACTGTAAGAAATAAATCTCAAGCAAGAGTCTCGTGAAAATTAAAGACAGCCTCCATCATCAGGTGCAAAGATCATAATAACAATCACTGCCCCAGAAACTGATTGTGCTCACTTCATTCTCCAACCTCCCCCCCCCCTCCTCCCCCCTTACTAACTAGGATTTCAATGATGTGTATGAGTCAATTATTAGGCCTACCTAGCTGCCTTGTTTACCCTTTTCCTTCATTTTTTTTCTGCTATTAGTATTGTTATAATAAATGTAATGATAACAGTAATGACAAAGTTGATATTAATAGCATTAGATTTTTTTTTTTTTCCAAAAAAAATCAAGGAAAGAGGAAAACAACTTAGGACATGTAGGCTTAATAATTAGCTACTTTTTGGCTGAGCACTTGAGGAGCCATCTATGTGCAAAGGATAGAGATAGAGATGTACAAAGAAAATTCACAAAAGAAAGACAGTAGACAGTGTGATTACTTGGGTTCAGTGGGTTAAATGTTTGTGGGCCACTAACAGGATAGAAAAGTCCCAAGTTGTGTGCACAGAGGATAAGTAAAGAAAATGCAATAAAGGAAAAATAGGAAAAATTTGCAGTGAAAATTTATCTCTCTCACATACAGCTGAATATGTAATATGTGGCTAAAGAACAATAAAAAAGTGACACTCAATA
Source organism: Penaeus monodon (assembly GCF_015228065.2). Lineage (NCBI taxonomy): Eukaryota > Metazoa > Arthropoda > Malacostraca > Decapoda > Penaeidae > Penaeus > Penaeus monodon. The sequence goes on from NC_051392.1 coordinate 56,772,780, forward strand.
AACTCTAAAAAAAAAAAAAAAAAAAAAAAAAAAAAAAAAAGCAAAGCAAATGTTACAGTCTTTCACCCTGAGTTATCTTATTTCATTCTTTAGGGGTTAAGTGGTCTAACTTATTTAAATGTTGCTGGCTAAGAATGAAGAAACATGGTTTGAAGAAAGACTATATGCAATTTGATTGGAAAGAGGAAAAATTGAAATACATTTGTGAAATTCTAAAGCTTAATTACTTAATTTCATTTTTAACAGATTGAGTTTATGGAGAGCTTAGAAGAACTTGATCACCTCAAAGCAGAGTATTGTTTTACAGACTCAAACATTCACTACATGACTCCAAGGTAATTGATTTAGGGTAATGTTGTTGTGTAAAAATACCTTCTTCATAACATTTGGTGTGATGCTCATTGTGAAATAGTATTGTATTTTCAAGATATAATTCTGGTTATATACAATTTTTTTTTTCTCCACAAATAACAGCCAGTTTATGATGCCTGGGATGATAGACACACACATACATGCTTCTCAATTTCCTAACAATGGAGTGGCTATGGACTTGCCATTGCTGGAGTGGTTACAAACGTATACTTTCCCAACGGAAGCCAACTTTTCTGACACACTCTTTGCAAGAGAAGTCTATAGTAAAGTTGTGGTTAGTATTTTTTTACCTTCATTTTTTTTTTTCTCTCTCTCTCTCTCTGTAAGGTTTGTTATTATGTTTACCTATAATTCCTTATATTACAGCACAGATTCCTGTTGGCTTTCTTGTACTATACTTAGATTCTTTCTTCTTTGAAAAGAGGGTTTATATAGCTTTTATAATTTCACAGGAACGTCTATTGAGAAATGGAACAACAACAGCGGCATACTTTGGCACAATCCACTTAGAAGGTTCAAAAATTCTTGCTGATGTAGTTCACGACAAAGGTCAGCGTGCACTCATTGGAAAAGTAAATATGATGAGGAACTGCCCAGAATATTATCGGGAGATGAGTGTTCAGGAATCGATAAGAGACACGGAAGAATTTATACGCTATGTTAGAAGTATCCAGGTAAGTAGGAGGATGTATTTTCTGATTCTAAGAAACATAGACTGCAAATATTGTACTTTTGTCTCCAGTTTGTCTGTTATTATTGCTTTAGATGATATAATATATCCAAATTTGGCATTTTGAAGGGAAAATGTGTGTCATTTATGAAAGAGGATTTACAAAATATTAATTTTTTATTTCATGTACAGTCCCCGCTGGTACAACCTATTGTTACACCCCGGTTTGCCCCAACTTGCCCTGAGGATCAATTAGCATCTCTGGGACAGCTGGCAGCTAAATATGGATGTCATATTCAAAGTCACTTGTGTGAGACTCAGCCTGAGTGCAATTGGGTCAAAGAGCTCTTCCCTTGGGCCAAATCATACACTGATGTTTATGACAGCATGAGACTACTTAGTGAGAAGGTAGATAATTTTTTTTTTGGGTTTGCATTGAACTTGATACATTTATATTATATTTCACAATATCTAATGCAGGTTTATCTCAATGACAAAATTAGTTCTGTTAACAAAGCAAGAAGATCTTATGTTCATTTATTTTCTTTTTTCCAGTCTGTCATGGCACATTGTATATGGCTGACTGATGATGAGATATATACCTTGCGAGAACGAGGAGTTGGTATTTCTCACTGCCCAAATTCTAATGTATCCATTCGCTCTGGCCTTTGTGATATTCGGAGACTTTTGAATAGTGGATTAAAAGTCGGTCTAGGAACAGGTATGTCTGGAATCACAATATAAAATTCAGCCTCTTTGTCATTTTATATATATATTCTTGTGATATTCATGTTTGTTGAATGAAATTCTCATCTCCTTTGTAAAATATACAGCTAAAACTTCTTCAAATGAGCTTTATGGTTCTAGACATTTTAGATAATGAATTGTGGTTCAAGAGAATCTAAGAGACATGTTTTACTCCTCCAGATTGCTCAGGTGGTTACTGTCCATCAATTTTAGATTCCATGCGACAGTCTCTGCAAGTTTCCAACATCTTGGCTCTTGACCGAGATCAAGACTATCAGAGACTCACATACAAAGAAGCATTTAGAATGGCAACTCTTGGGGGTGCTAAAGGTACATCCCCATACTAAGTGATGTATTTTACCAATTTAGTGATATGCATTCAAGTTACATGAATGTTTTAGTCCTTTTCTTGAAGTGCATAATATATATATATATAATAATATATAGTATAATATATATATATATATATATAATATATATATATTATAATATATATATAATAATAAATAAATATACAGAAAATATAATAAATATAAAATATAATAATAATAATAATATATATGATAAAAGTAATTTTACATATATATAATATAGGATATATAGTATACATATATATAATACATATATTAAATATAAATATAAAATAATAAAATTATTATATAATTATATATATATATATAATAATATGATTACATATATCATAAAAATTTTTTTTTTTTTTTTTTTTTTTTTTTTTTTTTCTTTTTCTTTCTTTCTTTTTTTCTTTATTTCTTTTTTTCTTTTTTTTTTTTTCTTTCTTTCTTTCTTTCCCATCAGCTGTTTGCAATGGTCTGTGAATGATACTTACTTTTTTCCTGCAGTACTGAATATGGAAGACCGCATTGGAAACTTCAAAATTTGATAAGAGTTTGAGCACTCCTCATTGATGTATCAGCTCCTGGATCAGCCATTGATATATTCAGCAAGGTAAGGTTTAGATAAAGGGATTTGAATGTCTTATTGTCATCTTTTGTTAATTAAATCTAAGCATTTTGGAAAAAAAAGTTTATTGTATTTGTTAGTTTTATCTATTTACTTTATTTTATAATCAGATGCTTCTCTGTAATTATATTGAATAATACTTTTATTCCAGGACACAGTGGAAGACAAGGTGGCAGAAAATTCATTTACACGGGTGATGATCGAAATATTGCTCGTGTGTATGTTCCCGGGACACAGAATCCTCGACTTGCACAACAAGAATTTACTTTAACCATACCTCGAGTCACAAAAGATATTAAGCTCGTCCAAAGTAGAGTGTTGTCTACTTGCGGGCCCAGTTGGCGATATTCGCCAGAATTTTATAGGAAAAAGCAAAACTGCCCTTGATCTGAGTTCTCTACTATATCCAAATTTTTTAGGTATGGACATGAAATTACACTTCAGACACATCACTGTTCTAAGTCTTTTGCTGTATGCCAATTGAATATTTCGGTTTTTGAAAATAATGTTACTGACAAGGTGCAGAATTCTACTGATATTTATGAAGATAGGAAGGTAGAAAAAAAATGCTGGGAAGAGTTTAAAAACAATGATAAATAACCTGCAAGTCAGCTTATTGTTGTCAAAGGAAACTTATTTTCTATTCAAGAGAGAATGCCTTATGGGAGCAACAAAGATAAAGCCAGGCTTGGGAGAGCAGATTTATGTGAGATTGTTTGCTTGGTTACAGGTGGTGATAAGTGAATGAGAAATTGAAACTTTACTTAACCTTTTATTTTCCCAAAAAGAAAAGAAAAAATCTCAAATAGTGAACAAACTAATCAAAATCTAGACAGGAATCCTTAAATAAGTTATACTTATTTTGCCAGAAATATAAGAGCTTATAACTGTACACCTTATTGATAACAATAAATTGCAAATGGGTGTATTGTCAATACTATTATGTATCATATTGTTTGATTCTTACAAGACTATGCAAATTACTGATATCCCCAAGGGAGATGTTTTTAAGTCTAAATGCAATAACTGAAAAAATTATGCTTTTCTTTCCAAATAATGAAAAAATAAAACATAAAGACAGATTTTTGAGATATGCAATTCTTTTTTGTATCTTTATCTATTATTCTTGTTTTAACTAACAATTTTTACAAATACTTAAGTGAAGCAGCTCATTCCAGTACTTTCACAGGTTTGTGTCAGAAAAACAAATAACAGTACAGATATGTAAGATATTATATCATGGGTTGCACAGGAAAAACACAAGCCATTTTTAAGGGTGCTGAATGGGTATATGTACTCCTCTTGTGTGATATGTATCATTTATGTTTTTGCTTTACATGAAAGGTCAGGAAAAAAAATGGCAGCTAAGCATGTATGTAGAATTATGTATCCCCCTTTTCCCTTTTAAAGAAGTGACAATTGCTTTAAGGCCAGTGATGAAGATGATGTTTTTTATGTACAGGTTGACTGTTACATAAGCTTTCTGAACATGTTAATACTTGCATCAGCTACTTTTCTTTTCTTTATTCAAGAAATTGACCCTATATAGCATTTTTTAAGACATACATTTACAAAGTAGTACTTGCATGCATACAGCTAAATGACTGGATATTTCACAAAAATATTTCAGAAAATATGTTCAGATTGATACTGGTTTCACAGTGCAAACCTACCTGTGTAATATGGTTGTGAAAATAGTTCGTAAAAAAAAAAAAAAAAAAAAAAAAGTCAAACAAGAAGGGCATTTGTATACTTGTAAAAAAATTAAGTGAAGTGGACTTCATGATAATCACAACTGTCAGCATTATAAGTGTTGTTTCAGGTACCTTTTAGTGGTTGAATTATTATCTGTATACTTAATTTTTTTCTCACTACATGAAGTGCCAACTGTATACAGATAATAGTTAATTTACTATTTACTTCTTTCTTTTATGCTGATATGGCAACTAGAAGGGCAAAGTAAGCAATCACTTTTCAGCCTAAATGATGTATATAATACTTAGTAGGTGAATATTTACATAAAATATATGAAGATTAAAATTTAAATAAAAAAATAACAAGTTACATTGGACTTTTAATATGCTAACTGTATCTGAAATCCTTTGTTAACTTGAATGTATTATCTGGTGCCATTTCAGTTATCCAATATATGTAGACATTAAGGAAATACAGCTAGTGAGACATTGTATTTGTCTGTATTCAGTATTCCAATGGACAAACACCCTAAATTTTTAAAAACTAGTAGCTGGACAGATAATTTTTGACTGTTACATCTACGGTGCTGATATTTTTAACTGCCTATGTGGGCATATTTACAGTACTGAAGATGAAAACAGATATTATACAGTTCCAACAGAGGAGGTTAAACAAGTGAACTCATCTATTTTACATATGCAAAGCATAAATTCACATATAAAGGAAAGTGGGAGTGTAATGCCATTTTGTTGTTTTTCATTATACAGTATGGTAACAAAGGATCTTAAATAGTAAGGCCTGAGGTGCTTTTCCAAGTCTAGGTGAAATCATTCCTGTTTACCAAAGTCATTAGTAGAGGATGTTCTGGATGCCTCAGACTAAGAGAAAAATCAATATGATTTAATTTTGTAATTGGCATGTGTTAAAAAGTAAAATGATGTGCCTCCTCTATATGTAAATGACTAAGGTTATTCTTAGGGTAGGTCACATTCATATTTTCTCATTTTCATGAAATATGCAGTATTCCTACAGCTATGTGATCACTTGTTATAGAGAAACACATTTATACAAATATATAATCTTTACTGTAATAATTTAAAAGAAAATTACTTCCTCCATACCAGTTCTTGTGTACTAAAACTTTTGCAGAGACCAAAAAGGTTTACAATCACTTGCTTTTACTTATATACATACAAATAAATATTCACACACACACACACGTACACGCACACACACACGCACACACACACACACACACACACACACACACACACACACACACACACACACACACACACACACACACACACACACACGCTGACACAACAGATACATTATATACTTACACATATATATTTATATATTGTATATATGATTATGATATTATGGTGTAAGTTTCGTAATTTCTCATGTCTGAGTCAAGAAAAAGCACTGAAGTATTTAGACACTTTTTATAGCCATGATTACATAAGACTTTGCACAGAAATTATAAATTATAATTCTAGGTTAATTCACATTATCAGAGTAACCATTATATATATACTTTATAGAAAAAAGGTTCAATTAATTTGAATATAAATGAATATGCAAATATACTTCTCAAAAGCAATATTTGTTATTTATTTCCACGTATAATGAGTTCAGCAATCTATTATGATCTAAAACTAAGAACGGATATTGTGTTTAATTGACTTATCATGTCTGGAAACAATATGCAATGTTAAACATTAAACATCAAGAAATTACTCTTTCGGTTATTTTATTACCCTTAATTACTGTGGCTGCCACACACACACACACATTATAGAACTAAGGTCTCGTCACAGCTACTCAAATTTGCCTCTCTCGTGCATAATGTCACAGGATGGAGGGGGGGGGGGGGGTAGGTTATCAAAATTCAGTATACAGTGGATGATGAGGCCTAGGCACAACGCATTTTTGCTTTGGTGCAAATTACAAGCTATTCAAAACATTTCAAATACTGTAGGTGAAGGAAGGATGTTGGTCTAACCCTATACCATCAATCAGAAGTAAACCTGCTGGAACTGCCACAGAATTGACGTTTGCAGTCTACATCTGTAAAGGACTCCAGATTAATTTTGAAAAAAATATGTATTAAATGTTGTGAAGGGAACTTACAACTGTAAAGGACAGTAAATAATGTTTTATTTTGGAACTTACTGGATATTTTTTTGTGCAGAATGTCATGTTTGCTATTTTTTAAATATGTCATAAGCTTTTGATTTTCGAATCCCCCTCCCCCAAGGCAAAGACTCGCTTCGCCACCTATACCTGGTAATCTAAATCCCCCTCCCCCAAAGCAAAGACTCCCCTCACCACCTATGACAGGATATCATATTTGCTTTTTTTTAATATTGAAATTCTGAATTTTCACATTCGCTCCCCCGGTCATAGACTTGCCCCACCGCCTATGATATATATATATATATATATTATATATATATAATATATTATATATATATATATATATATATATATATATATAATATATAATATTAAATATTAAATAATATATTATATATATAATATATATATATATATATAATATATATATATATATATATATATATTATATATATATATATATATATATATATATTAATATATATATTATATATATATAATATATTATATATATATATATATATATATAATAATATATATATATATATCATTATTACGATATTAATAATAATAATATATAATAATAACATATTAATATATACACAATATAAATATCATATAATCTATATCTATATAATAATATATAATAATATTACATAGTAGAATATATAGAACAAATAGGCAGACATGAAATAGAAAGATAGATAGATATAAATAGAGAGACAGACAGACAGATAGATAAATGTAAACATATGTATGTGTGTATATTTCTTAGCTGTCTTATCATAGGATGATACTTTGGGGCCAAAACTCATTCTTTGCAAAATAGTGAGTAAATAAAACGTAATCAGAAACGACTCAATATATTGCTCTTCTGACAATATGCTAGTTACACATGATACACGGTAGCCATAAATCAAAGAGAACATAATGACCCCAAAAGAGCAATTTTGCATATTTACATGATTCCATTTTTTTCTGTAATTATATGATTCTAACTTTTACATAAATGCTAATTCCAAGCGGTGATAGAACTGACAAAGGTCAGGGAAGTTTACGATACAGTTATAATATTTAAATGATATTTATGGTGAAGATACAATGGATGAGCAATACGCAGTGCTATATTAACGGTAACAAGATGATAATTAAAACATGAGCCATGTGATGAGAGATTTTTTTATAACCATAAATGAATTATTACGCCATTAAGATTAGCTGGTTAAAATATGCTGTGTGTGAGTTCCTACTATAAACAATACATTATTCGTGAAATTTGTTCTAATGATAAAATACAATAAATGAAAACGAAGATCAGGCGTGCGATTAATATGGCTGTAAGGTACCTAAAAAGGTAACACCGGCACTCTCCGTGGAAAGGAACTGGGGACCCTACCACGTACTCACTCCAAGAGCATCACAACGTGAAAACTGCAATTGAGTATCATGCTGTGACCACGGCGGCCAAAATTCAGTGCCAAAATTGTTGGCGTCTAGGACACCCAGCCAAACATTGCCGTTCCACAGCCAGATGCCCACTATGTGCCCAACCTGGCCATACCCGATCTAACTGCCCTGCACAATCACGCACATGTGTCAACTGTGGCGACCCCCATAATGTATTTTATAGGGGCTGTCCCACCTACAAATTTGAGTCTGAGGTAGCAACTCTCAGATTCAAACTTGGACTCACACTATGTGAAGCCAGACAAGAAGCACGTCGACGTGGTTCTCTCTTACTCCTTACTCCAGTAATACTGCTCATTCTACCAATTCTCCTAAACCCACCACCCTACATCTAACCCCCCCTCTTCTACCTCTACCTTCCCAGTCAAACTCTTTGCCATCTAAATCCAGACACTCCAATCTCTACTACAGATATTCAATCACCACTACAACCCCAACACCTTCCCCTCTCCCTCCTCGCACTACCGTAACAGACAGAACAAACGTTCCACCCCCTTTCCCCTACCACACAATCACCTCCACCTTCTTTGCTCCTATGCTTGAGACACAGTCCTCTCTTTCCCCTCACAAGAAATCCTTTATCCCCAAACTCCCCAACCAACTCCTCAGAAGAAACCATTGAAATAATTCAAGATTACCTAATGAAAACTGACACTCAACCCAAATCTTACAACTCCTGCTCCTTCCACACTCCAAGTAACTGCTGATATCCATCCTACTCCTAACGATATCCCCCTACACCCAATCCTCCTACCCCCTTCCAACACAAGCCATCCCCCCGATCCCAACCCGCCCATTAACCCATACCCACCATCCCCTCATCCATCCATCCTCCTGATACACACGTTGAATCCCTTATGTCACAATATCCCCTTACTCAGACCCTACCATCTCCTAATACACCCTCTAGTAGTTACTAGCGCAATCTCCCACACTCTTTCCATTAACATCTTCATGAACCTTCGCAGTCCTTCTTCCCACCCTCTAAGCGACTTCTCCCCTCAAATACTCCAACACCTACTACAATCTATATCACTAAAGTCATAACTATACCTATCTCTATTGGAAGTATTCGACTTGTGTTTTTTCACATTCCAGCTCCCACCTAGACATCTCGACCTTCGATCATATACCTATATCAATCATCATTATAATTTTCATGATCTATTGTATTTAGATCCATTCAAGTAGACACTTTATCTTACTATCATACCTACCTAATACCAATCCCATATTATCATTTTATTATCTTCCTCACATTTCAAATATACTATTAATAGTCTCATAACATCATTAAACTATATCAAATTTTCAGAATAACTAACCTTTTTAAAGTCACTAACATACCCTTATATCAACTACAATGATCTCCTTACAAAGTATATTCCTATCTCTTACAATCGTCGGATATAAACAAATAGTGATAATTCAGTTATTCATCAATTCCACCTACATTGATTTTTGCATATAATATGAAAATCATATTTCCCAATTCAATATCATTTCATCTCATAGTATGAAGTGAACTTTAACATGCCGTTCCACACTTCTACTGTATTCTATTACAAACTCCCAGAGCCATATCTAAGCGCTTACCATCCACATGGCCTAAAATGCCCATTTCTTTCTGAAACTCATGCTGCCCTACAACGTTGCCGTACACTCATGAAGGCCTGACGTATTCATACATGAGCTCCGCAACTCCATCTCCTCTTTCTTTCATTAAAATTTCAACACATATGGACATCAGGAATTTCCCTTAATTGGCGAGAGCCTTTCCTTCTCCTTTCTGAAACCAATAAATCGGGTACCCTTCCTCAAGACTATCGCCCCATCGCACTAAAGGCTGCTTGTGAAACTATTAGAGCGAATGGACTCACTTAATGGGTATCTTGATCACAATCTTCTCTCTCCTTCCCCAATCGGTTTCGCCGTGCCGAAGCACACGCGCTGCTCATTTCAGAAATATATTCATTCATTTGCACGCATGAATCCGTACTAGCATATTTTTTGATCTAAAAAGCATATGCTACGACATGCAGGTACCATATCTCCAACAATTGTTCCTGACTTTGCATCACTGGAAACATTTGACTTCAAAACGTCCTTCCTCTGCCAATGCACTTTCCGGTCAAAATGCTCTGCCACATCATCTTCTTTCCTCATCGAAGGTGTCCCACAAGGCAGTGTGCTCAGTACCACTTTATTCCTTCTTGCTGTTAATGATATTGTCTCAGTTTTACCACCAGGAGCCCGGTCATCACTATATGTTGATGATTTAACCATCTACGCCTCTGGCACATCCATACCAAATCTCTACCAATTTCTTCAATCTGCAATCTCATCAGTATCTTCCTGGGCCACAAACCATGGCTTCCGCTTTTCTACCTCTAAATCTTTCTCCATTCTTTTCTCTCGCTCACGTGTAGGTCCCCTACCCCCACTCTTCTTATATGGCACTCCACTCCAATGCCGTTCCTCTGGCAAATTCCTAGGTGTCATTTTTGACTCCAAACTGTCCTGGCGAGACCATATTCTACACATTAAAGAAAAAGCTCTCCGCCGTCTTCGAATCTTAAAAACTCTATCCCATATATCATGGGGCTCAGACCGCAAAATTCTCCTTCATCTTCATGTTACTTTGATCCTCTCCACTCTTGATTATGGATGCCATATCTACTCCTCTGCTTCAACTTCTCTCCTTGCCCATCTTGATACAATCCATCACTGTGGTCTTCGCTTAGCACTAGGCGCCTTTCGCTCCTCCCCAGTTGAGAGCCTGTACACTGAATCAGGCATACCATCTCTATCTCGACGTCGTGCCCTTCTCTCTCTCCGATGCTATGTTCGATTCCACCAATTTTCCCTCACTAAACTAACTATCCCACAACCCCTACTTCTTACCTTAGCTTCATCTCCACGATTACCTACTCCTTTCTCCACTCGCATGGATACCCTCCTCTCCCATTCCCCTTTCCCCCATCTCCAACCTCTCCCGTTCTCTGTCCATTCCGTCCCTCCATGGCTTATACCTCACCCCCATATTTGCTCTTCTGTTTTCCCCGACCCACCAAAATCAAATATCCCTCCTACTGTCCTTCTCACACATTTCCTTGACCATGTCTCCACTCATTCCTCTAGTATTCACGTATATACTGATGGCTCCAAATCCACCTCCGGTGCTGGTTTTGCAGTAATCATCCCAACTCATACTTTCAAATACTCCCTTCCTCCTGAATCCAGTGTGCTTACTACAGAACTGTATGCACTCCTTTTTGCTCTAAAACACATATACTCACTCTCCTCTTCCTCTTTGACAATTTTTACTGACTCCCATAACTCATTAACTCTCATAAAGTCAATACACACCACCAACCCCCTTGTTGGTAAGATCCAGAACTGGTTGTTCTACCTGTCCACACGCCATAAAACAATCAAATTTTGCTGGGTGCCCAGCCATGTTGGAATCCCCGGCAATG
>NC_051392.1:56792163-56793783 GCF_015228065.2 Penaeus monodon
AGAGGAGAGGAGAGAAGAGAGATAGTATTTGTACAAAACCAATATATGTTAAGGATATATTATTTATAGTATATATTTTGTTTTAAAATGTTGTTTTTGTGTGTGTGTGTGTGTGTGGGGTGTTGTGTGGTGGGTTGTGTTTTTGTGTGTTGTGTGTGTGTGTGTTGGTTTGTGTGGGTTTTATTTATAAACGTACACTTGTACATGCTGTCACTCAATATTTAAAAAAAAAAAAGACAATTTTGTTTTATGCAGCAGAGATATTAACTTGAGCGTTAAACATTGATTCTTGTTGGTTAGAACGAAGACTTCATTCGACCCTATGGAAAAAAAGACCTGGGAAGGTTAGAATAGGAGTCTCCCAAGGCTCTTGAGAGAAATTCCAAGACTTCAACGGAAATGGCAGCGATGCGGTGTGAGACGGGGAGGTGACGCTACACCATAATGGAACGTCAAGGAACGCTCTTTGGTGATGGATCAGCCGTGACGGTGCCATGTGATATCTGCTTATTAATTTATAAAAACGTGTATTCGGAGATATATACATGCCTACGCACATGCGTACACAGATTCATCAACTCATTCATACATGCACTCATATATGCATACATTTATACACCGTTAATTACATTACATACACAGGGACACGGGTACCCCTACCCTAACACAAACACAGGGTATGGATACCGCCCCACCCACACAAAGCAAAGGGGCATGGGTATGCCCACACCCTCCCACAAACACAGGGCAGGGTTACCTTACAGTCACCCACACAAACACAAGGGCATAGGTACCTCCTATCCTCACAAACACAAGCCCCCTCCCCACACACACATTATTTATATCCCTCTTCACTTTTTATCCTTCCCCACCTCTCCTTTTCCTTTGCGTCTTGCCGTTTCCTCCTTCCCCTCTCCCGTCCCAGTCATTATACTCGCATCGCCCTTTTATTTTCTCCTTTTCCTTTTCTCTTCCTTTTTCCCCTTCCTATTCCCTTCCATTTCCCTTTTTCTCCTCCTAATTTCTCATTTATCACTATATTTATTTCACGCCCTCTTTCACATCGCGGTCTTTGACAATGAGAAGCGATATTCCCTGCAATAAAGACAAACATTCTGAAGCTAAAAGTTCGATAATTAAACAAATAGACCTGGTATAATGTACGTTCTTGAAATAAGATGTATTTACCGGAATCGTACGCATGCGCTCTGATACACACCACCGTATTGAAATATGCACGTGGTCACAGAAAACGGACAGATTAATTAAAAACACCTGTTGACATGGTGGGCGGGAGTATTTCAACGCGTAGCCACTTTTTTCTCTCTCTCCGCCTCGCTGTTCTAACGTTTCATTTTACTACTGAGTGAGAACAGTAACGATTGCCTTTATTGTTTGCGATGATGGCATTCACAAATTGTTTAATCCTATCAGCAATAGAAACTCTAATAAAATACAATGGAATATGCGATTTACATATGAGAGTACGCTATATTCAGCAACTATTATCATCTCGTCATTGTTGTCAACAAACCGCAATTACACAAGAAAATATTAATTTTTTATTTTGGGCTGTTGCATGGTGTCGATAAGGGAAATATACTCTTTGGGGTGCGCCCC
>NC_051392.1:56798883-56801383 GCF_015228065.2 Penaeus monodon
TGTAACAAACCGCAATTACACAAGAAAATATTAATTTTTATTATGGGCTGTTGCATGGTGTCGATAGAGAGCTTGCACTATACATACTTTGAGGGCTGCAGTCCCCTATATTGGCTGATGCTCCTGAACATAGCAAAACTATGTGTGAATTAGATGTCATGGTTAAATGTGACTCGTGAACGCATACTGAAAATCATCAAGAAATGTTGCTATCAGGACCCATAGACCTCAGAGCAGAAGCTCAGATGTGCACCTCTGAAGAAAAAAAATGTAACTGGCATTATTAAGTTATTGGAATGAGGCTCCTACCACATAACATCATAATTGCACCACCATCAGCTGCTGCTTTTACTCTACTCCAGTCATCCCCATTTTCTATGTTCTTTTTTCCTTCATCTTGAGTTTCCTTCACTCACCTGTGTCGCATATCTCATTTCCCTCCTTCTTCCCTTCATATCTGCTACCATTTAAAGTTATTTTCATTAATTATCTCTCGACTTTAATTTTATATCAGGTGTTGACACGACTCTGACTCACTTCATTTATTTCAGATCCAAAATGTCATCCGGTGGTGAGCCACCCACATCCCAGGCTTTTACGCCGTTTTGGATTGCTGGGCCTGGCTCGCCCTCCACCCCGGTTGTTGGCAACCCAGTGGCTAACCCCGTGCCCAGTGCTGATCTCGGCACTCTTGGAGGACCTGGTGTGGCCAGCAATGTACAGCCAACAATGTCACAGGACATTACTACAATGGCCAACGCAGTTCCCCATGATGACTTCACAAATGGTCTTCCAGAAGTGCAGGCGCCTCCACAGCCACAACAAACTGGGGTAAGATGATTTGTGGTTGAATTTTCCCTTCATCTCTCTCTTTCTTTCTCTCTCTCTCTCTCTCTCTCTCTCTCTCTCTCTTTCTTTCTCTCTCTCTTTCTCTCTCTCTTCTTTCTCTCTCTCTCTTTCTTTCTCTCTCTTTCTCTCTCTCTCTCTCTCTCTCTCTCTTCTCCTTCTCTCTCTCTCTCTCTCTCTCTCTCTTTTTCTCTTTCTGTCTTTCCTATATTTCTCTTTCTGTCTGTCCTCTCTTCCTCTTCCTCTTTCTGTCTGTCATCTTTTTCTCTTTTTCTTTCTCTCTGTCCTCTCTTTCTCTTTCTCTCTCTCTGTCCTCTCTTTCTCTTTTTCTATCTCTGTGTCTTCTCTTTCTCTTTCTCCCTGCCCTCTCTTTGTGTTAATACGTGTGAAAATTATCCCACTTGCTGCTGCCAGTGTAATAATGTGGGGAGGGCATATTCCTCTGTGGTGGCATTGCTGGTTTGTTTCTCGGACGAGTACTGCGTATTAGCTGGACAGAGAAGAAGACGAATGATGAAGTGCTGAGAAAAATAAATTGTAAAGACCGGCTGTTGGACATCTTGAACAGGAGGAAATTAAAGTTTATTGGTCATGTAATGAGAAGTAAAAGTATTGAGAAAAACTTGCCGACAGGGATGGTGATAAGAAACAGAGGAAGAGGCAAACCGAAGACAAGACTGAGCGACAATATCAAAGATATTTGCGGGCTGTCGATGGTACAAGTGGAAAGAAAAGCGTAAGATCGAGTTTAGTGGCGAAGGATGGTGGAGAGGTCCACGACTGCTCAGACATGAGCATACCGTTATTGATGATGATGATGAGAATGGTAGCTAGAGTACAAAGAATAGGCCTGGCAGAAACGCCCAGGCAGGAGCATTGTGCCGTGCCCGCGAGAGCGAGCTGTCTGTGTGAGCTTGAGGTGTTGACCGAGCCGATGCTAAGGGTAGAGTGACTTTGGCTCTGAGTTTTTGAGGTGATCACAGGTCGTTTTTGTACGATATAGTTTGAAAATGTCACTTAACATAAAAAATGGAAAATATTAATCTTTAGTAGCAATGCCAGTGCAGACTCTTAGTTTTATGGCAGTCATAGGTTCCTGTGGCCACATGTATGGAAGGGGACACTGGATGTGTCAGTGCAATTTGATAACTACAGTAGCGTCAATAATGATATCAAACATAGTTGTCATCAATATTTAGTTTTACGTGTAGTAATAAGTGATCGGCAATAAAGGTCGGAATTGCTTGCTCTGGAGCCGCCACTCTGTTATAGTCGTTCCGTTCTGGGCGCAGGTCAAATTTGGCACAGGCAATAAAGAGTAGAGTGCTGTGTACCGTGGGAAGTCGAGGGTGAGTAGAGGGGAGAGCTCATTAAGTCGCACGGCCACCTAACCAGGATCGTCCTCGATCCGGCTGAGTGGGTGAAGCTGAAGACGAAGTCTCGACGGCGGTGATGCAGGGAGTCTCGGTTCTTGCAAATGAGAAAGAAAGCTCGCACTGGTGACTTCTAAGGTCGGCGGCCTAGCGAGCTTGTTCGCACAGGTCACTGTTCCGAAGCGCAGGTGGTCTTGACAGGAGCAGCAATGGTGATCGGTCACGGAACTCGTCAGTCGTTCCACAGGATCGCTTGAAGACAAGGTTAACTTGTCAAGCGC
>NC_051392.1:56806383-56821383 GCF_015228065.2 Penaeus monodon
CTCTCTCTCTCTCTCCTTTCTTTCTTTGTGTTTTTTTCCTTGTTTTTCTTTTTTTCTGTTCTTCCTGATTTTTTCATTCTGATTTTGTTTTTTTCATCAATATTGTGTTTGATGTACTGAAAGCTTTACCCAGGAAAGTTTTTTGAGAGGTTCTTTATGCAAAAAATTATTACACTGGTTTTGGTTCTTACCAGTACTTTCTCCTTTTTCATCAGCAACATTTTATGAAAATAAATAAATAAATAAATCTATCTTAAATGGTCATAAATGTAACACTGTACCATTCTTTCTCACAACTTCCAGTCTTTTTTTCAATGAAAATCGAACCATAAGAGAGGTCGCAGATTTCATGCACTTAGCGAAGTCTACAGTCTCATCAGTTGTTCAGGTCTTCAAGAAGGAGCACAGAATCCAACGTAAGACTTCCACAGGACGTAAGAAAAAGCTGTCCGACGAGCATGAGCACATGATCATGGATATCCTCTCCCAAAAGGAGGATATCACAATAGAAGAAACAAGAAATAGGTTCCTGTCTTTGAATCCCGATGTTCCTAATATTAGTAAGAGTACAATTTACAGAATAATGGAGAATTGTCAGTCAAAGCTGGTAAGATAATTCTGTAGTTTGGTGATTTTATGAGTTTATTAATTTGAATGAATTGAAGATAAAATTGTCAGAATATCCTCATAGAACAATTATGAAGTTCCTGTTATTCATATAAATATAAAAAACAGTATGCTAAATTCACTACATGGCAAACTGCATAATACTCTTTAATCTTGATATATGTATCAAATAACATAACATGAGTTAACCATCTAAATTTCAAATGTCTTTCCAGAGAGCTAGATCAGACATGGAGGTTTTTGTAGGCATTTTTGTTCATTCTACTGAAGACAACCCATTAATCATCATGCCAGGGATGGTTATGGGTGTTCTCAACACAAAGGTAACTACTGTAGAATTGTTTGCCTCTTTTTTCATATAGAGGTTTATCGTATCTGCCTGATTCTGTGGCAAGCTTAATATTTAAAATATGCTGATTTGAGTAATATCAACTATGGTGATCTAAAAAGAGTAATGTCAGGTTTTCACTAAAGTCTGTCAGTATTTCTTGCTGTCTGGAAAATATTATGTCCTGACTGTAAGAAATAAATCTCAAACAAGAGTCTCGTGAAAATTAAAGATAGCCTCCATCATCAGATGCAAAGATCATAATAACAATCACTGCCCCAGAAACTGATTGTGCTCACTTCATTCTCTAACCTTCCCCCCCCCTCCTCCCCCCCTACTAACTGGGATTTCATTGATGTGTATGAGTCAATTATTAGGCCTACCTAGCTGTCTTGTTTACCCTTTTCCTTGATTTTTTTCTGCTATTAGTATTGTTATAATAAATGTAATGATAACAGTAATGACAAAGTTGATATTAATAGCATTAGATTTTTTTTTTTTTTTTTTTTCCAAAAAAAAAAAAACTCAAGGAAAGAGGAAAACAACTGAGGACATGTAGGCTTAATAATTAGCTACTTTTTGGCTGAGCACTTGAGGAGCCATCTATGTGCAAAGGATAGAGATAGAGATGTACAAAGAAAATTCACAAAAGAAAGACAGTAGACAGTGTGATTACTTGGGTTCAGTGGGTTAAATGTTTGTGGGCTACTAACAGGATAGAAAAGTCCCAAGTTGTGTGCACAGAGGACAAGTAAAGAAAATGCAATAAAGGAAAAATAGGAAAAAATTGCAGTGAAAATTTATCTCTCTCACATACAGCTGAATATGTAATATGTGGCTAAAGAACAATAAAAAAAGTGACACTCAATAAACTCTACAATAAAAAATAAAAAAAAAAAAAAAAAAAAAGCAAATGTTACAGTCTTTCACCCTGAGTTATCTTATTTCATTCTTTAGGGGTTAAGTGGTCTAACTTATTTAAATGTTGCTGGCTAAGAATGAAGAAACATGGTTTGAAGAAAGACTATATGCAATTTGATTGGAAAGAGGAAAAATTGAAATACATTTGTGAAATTCTAAAGCTTAATTACTTAATTTCATTTTTAACAGATTGAGTTTATGGAGAGCTTAGAAGAACTTGATCACCTCAAAGCAGAGTATTGTTTTACAGACTCAAACATTCACTACATGACTCCAAGGTAATTGATTTAGGGTAATGTTGTTGTGTAAAAATACCTTCTTCATAACATTTGGTGTGATGCTCATTGTGAAATAGTATTGTATTTTCAAGATATAATTCTGGTTATATACAACATTTTTTTTCTCCACAAATAACAGCCAGTTTATGATGCCTGGGATGATAGACACACACATACATGCTTCTCAATTTCCTAACAATGGAGTGGCTATGGACTTGCCATTGCTGGAGTGGTTACAAACGTATACTTTCCCAACGGAAGCCAACTTTTCTGACACACTCTTTGCAAGAGAAGTCTATAGTAAAGTTGTGGTTAGTATTTTTTTACCTTCATTTTTTTCTTTTTTTTTTTTCTCTCTCTCTCTCTCTGTAAGGTTTGTTATTATGTTTACCTATAATTCCTTATATTACAGCACAAATTCCTGTTGGCTTTCTTGTACTATACTTAGATTCTTTCTTCTTTGAAAAGAGGGTTTATATAGCTTTTATAATTTCACAGGAACGTCTGTTGAGAAATGGAACAACAACAGCGGCATACTTTGGCACAATCCACTTAGAAGGTTCAAAAATTCTTGCTGATGTAGTTCACGACAAAGGTCAGCGTGCACTCATTGGAAAAGTAAATATGATGAGGAACTGCCCAGAATATTACCGGGAGATGAGTGTTCAGGAATCGATAAGAGACACGGAAGAATTTATACGCTATGTTAGAAGTATCCAGGTAAGTAGGAGGATGTATTTTCTGATTCTAAGAAACATAGACTGCAAATATTGTACTTTTGTCTCCAGTTTGTCTGTTATTATTGCTTTAGATGATATAATATATCCAAATTTGGCATTTTGAAGGGAAAATGTGTGTCATTTATGAAAGAGGATTTACAAAATATTAATTTTTTATTTCATGTACAGTCCCCACTGGTACAACCTATTGTTACACCCCGGTTTGCCCCAACTTGCCCTGAGGATCAATTAGCATCTCTGGGACAGCTGGCAGCTAAATATGGATGTCATATTCAAAGTCACTTGTGTGAGACTCAGCCTGAGTGCAATTGGGTCAAAGAGCTCTTCCCTTGGGCCAAATCATACACTGATGTTTATGACAGCATGAGACTACTTAGTGAGAAGGTAGATAATTTTTTTTTTGGGTTTGCATTGAACTTGATACATTTATATTATATTTCACAATATCTAATGCAGGTTTATCTCAATGACAAAATTGGTTCTGTTAACAAAGCAAGATCTTATGTTCATTTATTTTCTTTTTTCCACAGTCTGTCATGGCACATTGTATATGGCTGACTGATGACGAGATATATACCTTGCGAGAACGAGGAGTTGGTATTTCTCACTGCCCAAATTCTAATGTATCCATTCGCTCTGGCCTTTGTGATATTCGGAGACTTTTGAATAGTGGATTAAAAGTCGGTCTAGGAACAGGTATGTCTGGAATCACAATATAAAATTCAGCCTCTTTGTCATTTTATATATATATTCTTGTGATATTCATGTTTGTTGAATGAAATTCTCATCTCCTTTGTAAAATATACAGCTAAAACTTCTTCAAATGAGCTTTATGGTTCTAGACATTTTAGATAATGAATTGTGGTTCAAGAGAATCTAAGAGACATGTTTTACTCCTCCAGATTGCTCAGGTGGTTACTGTCCATCAATTTTAGATTCCATGCGACAGTCTCTGCAAGTTTCCAACATCTTGGCTCTTGACCGAGATCAAGACTATCAGAGACTCACATACAAAGAAGCATTTAGAATGGCAACTCTTGGGGGTGCTAAAGGTACATCCCCATACTAAGTGATGTATTTTACCAATTTAGTGATATGCATTCAAGTTACATGAATGTTTTAGTCCTTTTCTTGAAGTGCATAATATATATATATATATATATATATATATATAATATATATATATATATATATATATATATATATATATATATATATATATATATATATATATATATATATATATATTATATTATATATATATATATTTATATATTATATATATATATATATATGTATATATTATGTATATATATATTATATATACTATATTATATATATTATAATATATATATATATATATATATATATATAATATATATTTTTTTTTTTTTTTTTTTTTTTTTTTTTTTTTTTTTTTTGTTGTTTTGTTGTTTTTTGTTTTTTTTTGTTGTTGTTTTGTTTTGTTTGTTTTGTTTTTCCCATCAGCTGTTTGCAATGGTCTGTGAATGATATTTACTTTTTTCCTGCAGTACTGAATATGGAAGACCGCATTGGAAACTTCGAAATTGATAAAGAGTTTGATGCACTCCTCATTGATGTATCAGCTCCTGGATCAGCCATTGATATATTCAGCAAGGTAAGGTTTAGATAAATGACTTGAATGTCTTATTGTCATCTTTTGTTAATTGACTCTAAGCATTTTGGATAAAAAAGTTTACTTGTATTTTGTTAGTTTTATCTATTACTTTATTTTATAATCAGATGCTTCTCTGTAATTATATTGAATAATACTTTTATTCCAGGACACAGTGGAAGACAAGGTGCAGAAATTCATTTACACGGGTGATGATCGTAATATTGCTCGTGTGTATGTTGCCGGACACAGAATCCTCGACTTGCACAACAAGAATTTACATTAACCATACCTCGAGTCACAAAAGATATTAAGCTCGTCCAAAGTAGAGTGTTGTCTACTTGCTGGCCAGTTGGCGATATTCGCCAGAATTTTATAGGAAAAAGCAAAACTGTCTTGATCTGAGTTCTCTACTATATCCTAATTTTTAGGTACTGGACATGAAATTACACTTCAGACACATCACTGTTCTAAGTCTTTTGCTGTATGCCAATTGAATACTCCGGATTTTGTAAATAATGTTACTGACAAGGTGCAGAATTCTACTGATATTTATGAAGATAGGAAATGTGTAGAAAAAAATGCTAGGAAGAGTTTAAAAACAATGATAAATAACCTGCAAGTCAGCTTATTGTTGTCAAAGGAAACTTATTTTTCTATTCAAGAGAGAATGCCTTATGGGAGCAACAAAGATAAAGCCAGGCTTGGGAGAGCAGATTTATGTGAGAATTGTTTGCTTGGTTACAGGTGGTGATAAGTGAATGAGAAATTGAAACTTTACTTAACCTTTTATTTCCTAAAAAGAAAAGAAAAAATCTCAAATAGTGAACATCTAATCAAAATCTAGACAGGAATCCTTAAATAAGTTATACTTATTTTGCCAGAAATATAAGAGCTTATAACTGTACACCTTATTGATAACAATAAATTGCAAATGGGTGTATTGTCAATACTATTATCGTATCATATTGTTTGATTCTTACAAGACTATGCAAATTACTGATATCACAAGGGAGATGTTTCAAAGTCTAAATTGCAATAACTGAAAAAATCTATGCTTTTCTTTCCAAATAGATGAAAAGAGTAAAAACATAAAGACAGATTTTTGAGATATGCAATTCTTTTTTGTATCTTTATCTATTATTCTTGTTTTAACTAACAATTTTTACAAATATTTAAGTGAAGCAGCTCATTCCAGTACTTTCACAGGTTTGTGTCAGAAAAACAAATAACAGTACAGATATGTAAGATATTATATCATGGGTTGCACAGAAAATCACAAGCCATTTGTAAGGGTGCTGAATGGGTATATGTACTCTCTTGTGTGATATTGTATCATTTATGTTTTTGCTTTACATGAATGGTCAGGAAAACAATGGCAGCTAAGCATCGTATGTAGAATTATGTATCCCCCTTTCCTTTAATGAAGTGACAATTGCCTTCAAGGCCAGTGATGAAGATGATGTTTTTTATGTACAGGTTGACTGTTACATAAGCTTTCTGAACATGTTAATACTTGCATCAGCTACTTTTCTTTTCTTTATTCAAGAAATTGACCCTATATAGCATTTTGTAAGACATACATTTTACAAAGTAGTACTTGCATGCATACAGCTAAATGACTGGATATTTCACAAAAATATTTCAGAAAATATGTTCAGATTGATACTGGTTTCACAGTGCAAACCTACCTGTGTAATATGGTTGTGAAAATAGTTCGTAAAAAAAAAAAAAAAAAAAAAAAAAGTCAAACAAGAAGGGCATTTGTATACTTGTAAAAAAATTAAGTGAAGTGGACTTCATGATAATCACAACTGTCAGCATTATAAGTGTTGTTTCAGGTACCTTTTAGTGGTTGAATTATTATCTGTATACTTAATTTTTTTCTCACTACATGAAGTGCCAACTGTATACAGATAATAGTTAATTTACTATTTACTTCTTTCTTTTATGCTGATATGGCAACTAGAAGGGCAAAGTAAGCAATCACTTTTCAGCCTAAATGATGTATATAATACTTAGTAGGTGAATATTTACATAAAATATATGAAGATTAAAATTTAAATAAAAAAATAACAAGTTACATTGGACTTTTAATATGCTAACTGTATCTGAAATCCTTTGTTAACTTGGAATGTATTATCTGGTGCCATTTCAGTTATCCAATATATGTAGACATTAAGGAAATACAGCTAGTGAGACATTGTATTTGTCTGTATTCAGTATTCCAATGGACAAACACCCTAAATTTTTAAAAACTAGTAGCTGGACAGATAATTTTTGACTGTTACATCTACGGTGCTGATATTTTTAACTGCCTATGTGGGCATATTTACAGTACTGAAGATGAAAACAGATATTATACAGTTCCAACAGAGGAGGTTAAACAAGTGAACTCATCTATTTTACATATGCAAAGCATAAATTCACATATAAAGGAAAGTGGGAGTGTAATGCCATTTTGTTGTTTTTCATTATACAGTATGGTAAACAAAGGATCTTAAATAGTAAGGCCTGAGGTGCTTTTCCAAGTCTAGGTGAAATCATTCCTGTTTACCAAAGTCATTAGTAGAGGATGTTCTGGATGCCTCAGACTAAGAGAAAAATCAATATGATTTAATTTTGTAATTGGCATGTGTTAAAAAGTAAAATGATGTGCCTCCTCTATATGTAAATGACTAAGGTTATTCTTAGGGTAGGTCACATTCATATTTTCTCATTTTCATGAAATATGCAGTATTCCTACAGCTATGTGATCACTTGTTATAGAGAAACACATTTATACAAATATATAATCTTTACTGTAATAATTTAAAAGAAAATTACTTCCTCCATACCAGTTCTTGTGTACTAAAACTTTTGCAGAGACCAAAAAGGTTTACAATCACTTGCTTTTACTTATATACATACAAATAAATATTCACACACACACACACGTACACGCACACACACACGCACATACACACACACACACACACACACACACACACACACACACACACACACACACACACACACACACACACACGCTGACACAACAGATACATTATATACTTACACATATATATTTATATATTGTATATATGATTATGATGATTATGGTGTAAGTTTCGTAATTTCTCATGTCTGAGTCAAGAAAAAGCACTGAAGTATTTAGACACTTTTTATAGCCATGATTACATAAGACTTTGCACAGAAATTATAAATTATAATTCTAGGTTAATTCACATTATCAGAGTAACCATTATATATATACTTTATAAAAAAAAGGTTCAATTAATTTGAATATAAATGAATATGCAAATATACTTCTCAAAAGCAATATTTGTTATTTATTTCCACGTATAATGAGTTCAGCAATCTATTATGATCTAAAACTAAGAACGGATATTGTGTTTAATTGACTTATCATGTCTGGAAACAATATGCAATGTTAAACATTAAACATCAAGAAATTACTCTTTCGGTTATTTTATTACCCTTAATTACTGTGGCTGCCACACACACACACACACATTATAGAACTAAGGTCTCGTCACAGCTACTCAAATTTGCCTCTCTCGTGCATAATGTCACAGGATGGAGGGGGGGGGGGGGTAGGTTATCAAAATTCAGTATACAGTGGATGATGAGGCCTAGGCACAACGCATTTTTGCTTTGGTGCAAATTACAAGCTATTCAAAACATTTCAAATACTGTAGGTGAAGGAAGGATGTTGGTCTAACCCTATACCATCAATCAGAAGTAAACCTGCTGGAACTGCCACAGAATTGACGTTTGCAGTCTACATCTGTAAAGGACTCCAGATTAATTTTGAAAAAAATATGTATTAAATGTTGTGAAGGGAACTTACAACTGTAAAGGACAGTAAATAAAGTTTTATTTTGGAACTTACTGGATTTTTTTTGTGCAGAATGTCATGTTTGCTATTTTTTAAATATGTCATAAGCTTTTGATTTTCGAATCCCCCTCCCCCAAGGCAAAGACTCGCTTCGCCACCTATACCTGGTAATCTAAATCCCCCTCCCCCAAAGCAAAGACTCCCCTCACCACCTATGACAGGATATCATATTTGCTTTTTTTTAATATTGAAATTCTGAATTTTCACATTCGCTCCCCCGGTCATAGACTCGCCCCACCGCCTATGATATATATATATATATATATATATATATATAATATATATTATATATATATATATATATATATATATTATATATATATATATATATATATATATATATATACATATATATATATATATATATATATATATATATATTATATATATATATATATATTATATATATATATATATATTATATATATATATATTTTAAATATATATATATATATATATATATATATATATATATGATGTATGTACGATATGTAATAAATAAACAAATAAATACACATATACATATATACTCACTAAAAATGTCTATGTAATCATATACCTATATAGATACATATATGCTTAAATACATAGTTAGAATATATAGACAACAAATAGGCAGACATGAAATAGATAGATAGATAGATATAAATAGAGAGACAGACAGACAGATAGATAAATGTAAACATATGTATGTGTGTATATTTCTTAGCTTGTCTTTATCATAGGATGATACTTTGGGGCCAAAACTCATTCTTTGCAAAATAGTGAGTAAATAAAACGTAATCAGAAACGACTCAATATATTGCTCTTCTGACAATATGCTAGTTACACATGATACACGGTAGCCATAAATCAAAGAGAACATAATGACCCCAAAAGAGCAATTTTGCATATTTACATGATTCCATTTTTTTTCTGTAATTATATGATTCTAACTTTTACATAAATGCTAATTCCAAGCGGTGATAGAACTGACAAAGGTCAGGGAAGTTTACGATACAGTTATAATATTTAAATGATATTTATGGTGAAGATACAATGGATGAGCAATACGCAGTGCTATATTAACGGTAACAAGATGATAATTAAAACATGAGCCATGTGATGAGAGATTTTTTTATAACCATAAATGAATTATTACGCCATTAAGATTAGCTGGTTAAAATATGCTGTGTGTGAGTTCCTACTATAAACAATACATTATTCGTGAAATTTGTTCTAATGATAAAATACAATAAATGAAAACGAAGATCAGGCGTGCGATTAATTATGGCTGTAAGGTTACCTAAAAAGGTAACACCGGCACTCTCCGTGGAAAGGAACTGGGGACCCTACCACGTACTCACTCCAAGAGCATCACAACGTGAAAACTGCAATTGAGTATCATGCTGTGACCACGGCGGCCAAAATTCAGTGCCAAAATTGTTGGCGTCTAGGACACCCAGCCAAACATTGCCGTTCCACAGCCAGATGCCCACTATGTGCCCAACCTGGCCATACCCGATCTAACTGCCCTGCACAATCACGCACATGTGTCAACTGTGGCGACCCCCATAATGTATTTTATAGGGGCTGTCCCACCTACAAATTTGAGTCTGAGGTAGCAACTCTCAGATTCAAACTTGGACTCACACTATGTGAAGCCAGACAAGAAGCACGTCGACGTGGTTTCTCTCTTACTCCTTACTCCAGTAATACTGCTCATTCTACCAATTCTCCTAAACCCACCCACCCCTACATCTAACCCCCCCTCTTCTACCTCCTACCTCTACTACAGATATTTCAATCACCACTACAACCCCAACACCTTCCCCTCTCCCTCCTCGCACTACCCGTAACAGACAGAACAAACGTTCCACCCCCTCTTCCCCTACCACACAATCACCTCCACCTTCCTTTGCTCCTATGCTTGAGACACCAGTCCTCTCTTCCCCCCTCACAAGAAATCCTTTATCCCCCAAAACTCCCCAACCAACTCCTCAGAAGAAACCATTGAAAATATTCAAGATTACCTAATGAAAACTGACACTCAACCTCCAAATCTTACAACTCCTGCTCCTTCCACACTCCAAGTAACTGCTGATATCCATCCTCCTCCTAACGATATCCCCCCTACACCCAATCCTCCTACCCCCTCCCAACACAGCCCATCCCCCCCGACCCC
Source organism: Penaeus monodon (assembly GCF_015228065.2). NCBI lineage: Eukaryota > Metazoa > Arthropoda > Malacostraca > Decapoda > Penaeidae > Penaeus > Penaeus monodon. Next base: position 56,816,979 of record NC_051392.1, read on the forward strand.
AACCCCGCCCACATTAACCCTCCCACCATCCCCTCTATCCCTTCCACTCCCTCCTGGATACACACGTGAATCCCTTATGTCACAAGTATCCCCTTCCTCAGACCCTCCATCTCCTAATACCCCTCCTAGTAGAACACCAACTCCCACACCTCTCCCATCTCAGACCTCTCAGTCCTTTTCCCACCCTCTAGCTGCTTCCCCCTCAAATTCTCCAACACCTACTACAATCTATATCACTAAAGTATAACTATCCTTCATTGGAATATTCGCGGTTTCCGCTCCCACAGACCTGACCTTCGTCATATCCTTTCCTCTTATAATTCATCTATTGTATGCCTTCAAGAGACCTTTCTTACACATCCTCCAATACCAATCCCCAATTATCATTTTGTCTCTTCCCCACATTCCCTTTATGTCTCATCCATACTTATCAATCAGAAAACACCTTATGTCACACCTCCCTTTCAAACCAATGTCCCTTGCACAGTTATCCGTATCCTCCTTCATCGTTGGATCACAGTGATTTCAGTCTACTTCTCCCCTTCCCACCCCATTGACTTTGTTGCTTTTGAAAATCTAATTTCCCAACTTCAACCATCTTTCCTCATAGTTGGTGACTTTAACTGCCGCCACACTCTATGGGGTGATTCTATCACAAACTCCCGAGGCCGATCTCTAGAGCGCTTCCTCTCCACAGCTGACCTTACTATTCTAAATTCAGATCGCCCCACACACTTTGATACACGCACGCAATCTTTTTCATGCATTGACCTCTCTCTATGCTCCCCTTCTCTTCATTTAGATTTCCACTGGTCAGTCTTAGACCACTTTCCCTATAGTGACCACTTTCCAGTTCTCCTTTCTCCTACTTCATACGTACCACTCCCTAACTCCCCACGCTGGTGCTTTGATAGAGCCGACTGGCATACTTTCACTTCACTCTCTGCTATTCATACCCCTCCATCCTCCCTCACCTCCATTTCAGAAATGATACAGTATTTCACAAATACAGTCTTAAGAGCTGCACATACAGCTATCCCTCGAACCTCAAGACCATATACCTCCAAATTTGTTCCATGGAATTCTGATTGCACTAAAGCACTTTGATTAAAACGTGCAGCCTGGAACAGTTACCGCTACAAGAGAGGTACTCCAAATCAACTATCAGCCCTTATCTCCTTTAAAAGAGTGCTCAGTACCACTTTATTCCTTCTTGCTGTTAATGATATTGTCTCAGTTTTACCACCAGGAGCCCGGTCATCACTATATGTTGATGATTTAACCATCTACGCCTCTGGCACATCCATACCAAATCTCTACCAATTTCTTCAATCTGCAATCTCATCAGTATCTTCCTGGGCCACAAACCATGGCTTCCGCTTTTCTACCTCTAAATCTTTCTCCATTCTTTTCTCTCGCTCACGTGTAGGTCCCCTACCCCCACTCTTCTTATATGGCACTCCACTCCAATGCCGTTCCTCTGGCAAATTCCTAGGTGTCATTTTTGACTCCAAACTGTCCTGGCGAGACCATATTCTACACATTAAAGAAAAAGCTCTCCGCCGTCTTCGAATCTTAAAAACTCTATCCCATATATCATGGGGCTCAGACCGCAAAATTCTCCTTCATCTTCATGTTACTTTGATCCTCTCCACTCTTGATTATGGATGCCATATCTACTCCTCTGCTTCAACTTCTCTCCTTGCCCATCTTGATACAATCCATCACTGTGGTCTTCGCTTAGCACTAGGCGCCTTTCGCTCCTCCCCAGTTGAGAGCCTGTACACTGAATCAGGCATACCATCTCTATCTCGACGTCGTGCCCTTCTCTCTCCGATGCTATGTTCGATTCCACCAATTTTCCCTCACTAAACTAACTATCCCACAACCCCTACTTCTTACCTTAGCTTCATCTCCACGATTACCTGCTCCTTTCTCCACTCGCATGGATACCCTCCTCTCCCATTCCCCTTTCCCCCATCTCCAACCTCTCCCGTTCTCTGTCCATTCCGTCCCTCCATGGCTTATACCTCACCCCCATATTTGCTCTTCTGTTTTCCCCGACCCACCAAAATCAAATATCCCTCCTACTGTCCTTCTCACACATTTCCTTGACCATGTCTCCACTCATTCCTCTAGTATTCACGTATATACTGATGGCTCCAAATCCACCTCCGGTGCTGGTTTTGCAGTAATCATCCCAACTCATACTTTCAAATACTCCCTTCCTCCTGAATCCAGTGTGCTTACTACAGAACTGTATGCACTCCTTTTTGCTCTAAAACACATATACTCACTCTCCTCTTCCTCTTTGACAATTTTTACTGACTCCCATAACTCATTAACTCTCATAAAGTCAATACACACCACCAACCCCCTTGTTGGTAAGATCCAGAACTGGTTGTTCTACCTGTCCACACGCCATAAAACAATCAAATTTTGCTGGGTGCCCAGCCATGTTGGAATCCCCGGCAATGAACAGGCAGATACACTAGCATGCCACGCCTCTATGTCCACATCATACCAACCACGCTTCTCACGTAATCCCAGCCACGGATTATTACCCACACTTTAAGACCTTCTTGTATAATCGATGGCAATCTTTTTGGTCAAGCCTCCGCACTAATAAATTACATTCTGTAAAACTATCATTCTCCTCCTGGTCAGCTCCATTTCATCGGAACAGACGTTGGGAGACCGCTCTCGCCCGCTTACGCATTGGCCACACCTGTCTAACACACTCCTATCTGATGTCACAATCTGATCCACCCTTATGTTCCTTATGTAATGTTCTCCTTTCAATCCCACACATCCTATTGCGTGCCCACGTTTTGAAACAACCCGTACCTCTGCTTTCCCCCACCTATCCTCCCTTCACCGACCTCCCAACCTATCAGACATCCTTACAGAATCCCACACTTTCTGCTTCAACAACCTATTCTTTCCTCAAACGCATACATATCCTTCATCTAATCTAACTCCTTACCACACCCGACCCTAACCCTTTCACTCACCAATTCCTTTGCCCAGCTTAGTCAACTAATCACTAACTCAACCACCCTTCCCTAACATTAACTATAGTGCTACATGACCTTAGATGTCTAGAACATTTATCTTGCTTTTAACCATTAACCATTAACCATCCACAGGGTCGTGAACACTGAACAGCTCCAAGAGGCACCGAGCACCACAGCATCCCAGAACACCACGAGGGGAAACGCTGCGTGGCGAGGCAGGGCACGAAATAAACACAAAATGACAGTCTTTCCTTTATTTACACAAGTTATTTACCCGTACACTTTTCTATAGGCACAATACAGGGGGAAACCAGCATGTCACACTGCACGATACAGCTTATAACAGGGCAACACAAAGTTTATCAGGTCACAAGGGCACATACGAGGTCTTCACAGGAGTAGCACCCAACTGCGTCTCTCTTGGCTTGTTCCTCCCTCCTCCGCTCACAGCCAGTTGCATCATGTTTGCCCAGGTCCCTTCATGTTAACACATGCCCAGGTCATGCTTTTCATGTTAACACATGTTTTGCACAGAGACAAAGACCCACTGGCGTAGCAATAACAACAACAACAAAACAACAATAATAATAATGAAAATGATAACAATTATCATTATCATAATAATAATCATTATTTTCATTATAATTATAGTAAATGAAATAGTAAATATAAGTGTGAGTAGTTTTTTTTTCTAGAACCAGTTTGCATATTCACAGGCATCAAGTACCAAAAGATTCCAATCGACATCTACTAACGAAATATAACATAATTAATGCATAAATACAATATGAATTTACAATTTGTATTGTAATTATCATCATCACTTTCATTGTTATTATCATGATTTTCCTTTATTAATATCTTTATTGTATTATCATTTACCATTATAATGGTTAACATCACAACTATATTAATAATGGATTTAACAATGATGTAATTATATAGCATAGTAGGAATGTGAGACATAACCCATAATCCTAACATGTAATGTAGCATCAGGTATGAGCCATTCAAATCTCAGTTATAACCATATTATTTCTTATATATATAAAGGAACCTGACGTGCCACGAGACGCTTTGACCCAATGGGTTTTCGTACGTTCGACAGCGCCGATACCCCCCAAGACTTGAAATAACTACAAGTATTTGGCGCTGCAGATAAAGCCTCTAGATTCACGTTTTTCTTCTGTAAGGCAATACTGACAAGTAGCAATTAGCAGTGATTCTCTGGCCACATCCTTGTCTGTGTAAAATAATATTTTTCGCCTTTTAAAAGATAATACCATACAGGCACAACTCAAGAAATTATCGGACGGCTCGTTCACAAAGTCTAACATTACCCCTTAATAGACAGCAGTATCGGGGCGTAAAGAGAGATAACGTAATTA
>NC_051392.1:56823883-56831383 GCF_015228065.2 Penaeus monodon
TAGTGTAATGAATAAGCCCCATCTCTAATCAAATTATGTTTATTATTATTATTGTTATTATTATTGTTGTTGTTGTTGATATTATTATTATTAATTGCAGCAATGCCATTCATTCTAACCAACATGCATATGTGTCTCATATCTGTACTGATCATGATACAGTGATAATTGCGTCTCCTGCTCCTCCATACTATTGTTTTTCCTGTGAATAGTAACTTTCCAAAGGTTGGAGAGAGCAAGTTCTTTCCACGGTAAGAACATTTGTCAGCCATGTCCGTTTCCAGTCATTCGAGAAAATATCCGTTATACACATTTTTTGGGAATATAAGCTGTTCATTCGTCTAAATATTTGGATTAACTTTTTCATGTGACAATCTATAATGCTCATTCATAACACATTACGTTTAATGTAAAATGCCGGAAGGTATGTGTGAATATGAAGTGAAATGGAATTCATTCAAACACAGTATTTACCAATTGAAAAGTACCACAATATTAGTTGTTTCAGAGTTATCTAGCATGTTCGTGTTCTTCGCAATATCTTTATAAATGATAATTGTAAAATAGTGTTACACCGACCGCCTCGTCTCTCTGCTACCAACACAAGGCAGGCTAGGCAGACGGCGTGCTATCCACAGGGTCGTGAACACTGAACAGCTCCAAGAGGCACCGAGCACCACAGCGTCCCAGAACACCACGAAGGGTAACGCCAAGTGGCGAGGCAGGGCACGAAATAAACACAGAATGACAGTCTTTCCTTTATTTACACAAGTTATTTACCCGTACACTTTTCTATAGGCACAATACAGGGGGGACACTGCACGATACAGCTTATAACAGGGCAACACAAAGTTATATCAGGTCACAAGGGCACACACGAGGTCTTCACAGGAGCAGCACCCAACTCCGTCTCTGGCTTGTTCCTCCGCTCCTCCGCTCACAGCCAGCTGCGTCATGTTTGCCCAGGTCCCTTCATGTTAACACATGCCCAGGTCATCCTTTTCATGTTAACACATGTTTCGCAGAGACAAAGACCCACTGGCGTAGCAATAGTATATGAATTCTTTTTACCTAAAATCTTAACCTACGACAGACGTTCCAATTGGCATTGATTAAGAATATAATTCCTATCGGACATTTCTCTGTGTTGAATATTCTCTGTACATGTGCATTGCAGACGATGGGTGGAGCCATAAAAAAGACGTCACGCTTGGACAGAACTGACAGCAAAACCATAGCAGCTCGCCAACTGTTTAGTTTTTTCGTTAACGTTGCCGAAAAGCCCGATTCACCAGGCACAGATGCCGATCACTTAATGAAGTAAATCTCATTTGGGCTCACTGGTTACTAAAAGACGACACAATCGTTTTATTTACCATTTTCCGGCTCTGGAATTTTACAAGGAATGTTACTGAACCAAAACTTGTTAAAACTTGATGTGAGTTTTTCATAGACTGATATCATTATTATAATGTTTTTTTATTCATAGTAATTTTGTAAACTCCATTTCTAATATGATTATTAATAACAGTCATAATCACTTTACTTAGCCCCCTATCCGTTTTCTGTTTATCCCTCTCTCTGAATCTGACGGCGTTGACTTTTACTGTCTGGTATTGAATGAAGTATAATTTCAATTGATTTCTGTTTACAAATACCAGAAGATCAATTATAAGTAGCGAAGATATGCATATTTAACACATTTAGTATATATAATGAAATGTCAACAGCATCTGTGTTCCTAGGCGGTCAACCATCCAAATACTGACCAGATCCAACGTTGCTTCACCTAACAGATCCGACGAGAAGCGGTGCTCTCAATGAAGTTTAATCGATAGCGTAAGTTATAAGAATAATAACCATATTTCTGTCAGTGCTTACACATATTTCATACAGCATTTAAGTAGAATGTATCCTTTGTTTTTGCATTAAACGCCATTACCATTACATTCTATTTGTGTGTCAAGGTGTGTGGAGAAGACTCACTACCCGGCCATATAAGGTGAATTCTAGATGGACAGTTCACTAATAAATGCATACAATATAGTTAAGATATGCAAAGATGCAAAATCAATAAGGGTACACAATCAATTTATATCATTATTATCACCATCGCTATCACTTTTCAGCGTATGATTATTGATATATGTTTATCTTTCTCTCTAAATCCTACGGCGTTGACTTTTACTCTATTTCGTCTTGATTGAAGTATAACTTCAAATGATTTCTTTATATAAATAGAAGAGCTGCTAAAATTGATAAAGAAACACATAACACATTTAACATATAATATAAAATGCCAGTAGCATCTAGCGTTCCCAGGCGGTCACTCATCCAAGTACTTGACTAGAAGTGGTGTTTTCAAGATGGTATGATCGTTGGCATGGGTAACAAAACCGTTAGCCACTTTTATTTAATCTCATCCTCTTTATATACATTCTAATATAATGTATATTTTACTTTTGCATCAAACTTCATTAACACGACATTCCAGTCATATTACTGAGATCTACTCCATTATGTATGCATCAATCACAGTCGACCATTATCAGAGTACATGCAATTCTAAATCTAAATCTGTTACCACTTTCATGCACCTGCTGTAAGCCTTTTACTAATTATCAAGCTGTGCAAGTCTGTAAAGAATACAAAGTGCACAAGTAATTCACAAGAAATTTAGTAATATGATATTACATATGGTTTTAAATGCGTACACATGCAACTGTATCTCTTGCATAAAGCTGAATGACATAGCCAATCATAAGCAGAAATGCCGATTATTATTGAATCTTGAATCTTGAGTGCTTTCGTACAACATTTTTGCCGCTATTGTGCTACTATTGTTGTTATTATCAGGATTTTTAGTTGTATTACTATTGTTATAATCATTACTAGTATTTTCATCATTATTTTCATAATTATTATTGTTATAAGCATATGATGATTACTGCCATCAACTAAGTCATTGTTATTTGGTGAAAAATATATAATTTTTACTCTAATATAATACCATGTGTATTTGTTGTAAATTTCATAGGCACGACTTCCAGTCACATCAGTGAAATTTCATCGTTAATAATACCGTTTATCACAGCCGACCTCTTGAGGGTGTAAATCAAATGCTGGCTTATGATTTACCATGTCCTTATGTCTGCTACAGTTCTATTAACTTTCGTGCCAGAAAACTCTTTATTATCTTTGATACCATCATTTAATTCGCATTTTTCTTTGCAGATATGATTACTAATATTATTACTAATACAATTACCACTGTTTTCTGTCTGTCCTTCTCCCTCTTTTCGACGGTAAATTTACTATTACTGCTGTGCTATTGATTGGAGCTTAATTTCCCTTGATATCTATGTACAAATATAAAACAAGATGCTATAAACTCTTTAAGAAATGTCAGTCATCATTTAGCATATATAATAAAATACCAACTACATCTCGTGTTCCAGCCGGTCACCCATCCAAGTACTGACCAGACTCAACGTAGCTTAACTTCGCTGATCGGACGAGAAGCAGTGCTTTCACATGGGAGGATCGTTAGAATAGACATTCAGAACATTAACTAGATTTTTGTCAGTTCTTACACTTTTTTTTCATTCGATGTTTAAATAGAATATATCTTTTGCTTTTGCAACAAACTTCATTACTATTACATATTGGTTTTGACGGATGTGTGGAGATATAAGGTGAATTCCAGACGAACGGTTCACCAATAAATGTGTAACGTACAATTCAGGAATATAGTCAACATATACAAAGATATAATGTTGTTACAAAAATGCATTTGTAATTGGCTGGCCGCAGGGTGGCGCGAGACTCCGGCGCGGTGATTGGCTGCCTGAGTGTGACTGACTGGCGGGAGGTGCGAAAAGGGGAGGCAGTGCATGAGCGAGTCCTGTGCGTGTGTGTGTGTGTGAAGTGACCGTCCTTCCCCCACGTGACCCGTTTTGTCACTAAAAACTGTGGACTGCAATAAACCGTGGATTGTTACCTGCCTGTCATTTCATATCCCCGTGAACACTCGTCAGAGGCTGCTCACCGAACCCAGTAAGACAGGCAGTAAAGGAGTGCAGAATCCTGACACTTTGTAAGTTGCCTGAGACACTTCGTACTGGGAACCTGTCTGTGTGCGTGACCCGCCCCACACTGAGCATCAGAAGGAAAGAAGGGAGTGGGGGGGGGGGGTTACGTGACACTGGAGTGGGATATATAGGTCGATAGTGAGAACAGTGAGTGAGACCTTTGCACCGGTGGAACGCGATGGCTGACTATATGGTAGACGACAGGACAGAAGGCACGCAGGGAATGGCGGGAGAGCATGAGTGTCCACGGGTGGGGCATCAGGCACACAACCCTCACCATCCCCTGGCACAGGAGGGGTGGATTTGGAGACAATGGTACGGATGCTGTCACAGACTCGTGAGGCAATAGAACAGCAGGCAGTACAAGCCACTGAAGAGAGAGCACAGCAACTACAGGCAATGCGCGAATTAAAGGATGCAGTGAAGCTGGAATTGGATGCGATGGAGACACGGGTTAATGACTATACAAATGAGGCTTGTGCCTGCGTAAAGAAGGAGGTGAAGAGGGAAGTGGAAGATCCGCTGGAGGTAATGAGGCACCAACTAGCAGAAATGACAAGGGAAGTGGAGGCCTGTCGTCAAGAGATGGTCACGCTTGAAGGGGCCTCAGCAGTCTTGGCAGCAATGTAGAAAGAAGCGTTGGTAGAATGCAACATTGCACCTCAGGTACAAAACCGGCCAGAAGTGGTTTCACCTTCCTGGTCTCAACAGCATGTTGTTGAAGGAGGGTCCCACCTTCCCCTCCTCTCTCCCCTTCACCCTCACCAAAGGACCAGCTTGGAATAGCAGGTGTGGCTCGGGCGGCCACAATTGACAAGAGACTAGCTGAGTACGAGGTAAGATTTCATGGAATGCATTTCAGGCCCACTTTGAGGCTGCAGCTAGGAGGCAAGGCTGGGACGATGAAGAAAAGGCATACCAGCTTGTTATTAGTCCAAAGTGTGTGGCTGTGGAGGTGTTGCCCAAATGTGATCGTATGCCTGCATTGTAAGGGCCTTGCAACGCCGCTTTGGCCATCGCCAGCAACCAAAAGACACGGACAAGGAGGCGGGATGAGCCGCTTCCACAGCTGGCCCAAGATATCGAGGTGTTGGTGCGGGGGGCATACCCAATGGCCACGGAAGAGACCATTGATATGCTGGCAAAGGACAACTTTGTGGATGCACTGTATAACAAAGCTTCAGGTCCATGTGAAGCAAGCAGAGCCGCAAAACGTGCAGGAAGCATTGGCGCGCGGCCGAATTTGAGGCTTTCTTACTGACTTCCAATTCTAGTTACCCTACCCCTCACTTTGGGGGAGAGATGCTAAGTAGGCCCTGCTACATATAAGTGAGGAGAACCCAGGCTGAGAGATCCCCCCCTTCCAGGAGAAGAGCAAGCCCTGATGATTTTCCAGGAAATTGCTGGAGGTGTGGGCAGAAGGGACACTGGAGGAACCAGTGTAACAGCGGTGCCAGCAGGTCTCGCTCGATGGAGGATTACCACTGCCCATTCTAACAATCTTGTTGCTGGGGATGAGGGTCACTCATTTTAGGAGTGCCAATGACCGAAACAGTGTGACGGGAAACATGGTCCAGCTGGAAGCAGGGGCAGCTGCCCAGCAAGTATAAGATGTCAGCAGGAGGCAGCGCCCTCAGCCATGAGAGTGGCTGGCCGGATCAACGGGCGCCCTGTGGAGATGGTGGCAGACACTGGATCAGAGATGACATTTGTCAGGGAAGATTTGGTTGCATCCCATGTTGTCCCCGAGGCTGACCAAAAATTATGTGGCATTACTGGTGACTGTATGCCAATGAGAGGCCCAGTGTGGGTGAGCCTTAGTGTGGGCAAAGTGACAGAATGCCTGCCAATATTTGTAGCTGAGATGGAGGATCCCTGCTTGCTTGGGCTGGACTACCTGGCATGTGTAGAGGCATGTGTGGATCTCCGGAGAAGAAGGATGACAGCAAAAGGCCATAAGGTACCTCTGATCCTGGGAGAACATGTCCCAGTGGTGCGGGTAGAGTTGAAACAAGGAAGGAAATGGAAGAATGTAAGCAGGCAACACACTAAGGATAAGGCCACGTGCACAGTCGCCAGACTCACATATCCCACTTCCACCACTAATACCACTTCATCCTCTGTGACAACCACTACTACCACCTCCGTTTTAGCATAGGACACACCGAGGGCACGACAAGGAGAGGAGGCCAAACTAGTAGTGCAACAAGAAGCAGTACCCAGTTGCGTGGAGGACTTGATGCAGTGGAGCATCAAGCATCTTACTATTGAGCAGGCAAGAAGAGTACAGAGTCCTCCCATCAAGCAGCCATACCGTAGAGTACCACCAGCAAAGAGAGAGGAGAGGCAGTGCGCAGTGCAGGAGATGGTGGCAGCTGGCATTGTAGAGCATTCAGACAGTCCATGGTGCTCCCCAGTAGTACTAGTGACCAAGAAGGACAGCAGCCAGTGCTTTTGTGTGGACTACCGAGCTCTGAACGCCGTCACTGATACCGATGCCTACTCCTTGCCTCGCATTGATGACATGCTGTATGCATTCACTGGGGTTCAATGGTTTTCCACATTGGACCTCAAGTCTGGATAACATCAAGTGGAAGTGGCAGAGGAAGATAAAGAGAAGACTGCTTCCTCTTTTGGTCAGGGGCCGTGGCACTTTAATGTCATGCCCTTCGGTCTGTGTAATGCCCCTGAATGTTTTGAACGCCTAATGGAACGAGTACTGGAGGGGTTGCAGTGGAAGGTGGCATTGGTATATGTGGACAATGTGTTGGCTTTTGGGAACACCTTTGAGGAGGAAATGGAGCGCCTGACAGAGGTACTATGTTGTCTCAAAGCAGCTAACTTAAAGCTCAGCCCCAAGAAATGCACCCTTTTCCATACAAAAGTACCATTTCTGGGACATGTGGTGGGCAGACAGGGAGTGTGGACAGACTCACTGAAAGTGTCGGCAGTGGAAGGCTGGCCAGTGCCAAGGAATGTAACAGAGCTAAGAAGTTTCCTGGGGCTGTGCACATACTACAGGAGATTTGTGCAAGGTTTTGCCACCATAGCAATGCCACTGCATCAGCTAACTAGGAAGGGAGCTAGCTTTGTGTGGGACGAGACATGCCAGCAAGCCTTTGCAGCCTTGAAGCGAGCTTTGGTAGAGGCACCAGTATTACCATACCCAAACCCCAGCCTCTCCTACATCCAGGGCACAGACGCCAGCCAGGAAGGCGTCTTATCACAGCTTACAGACCGTCAGGAGTACGTGGTAGCCTACTATAGCTCCAAGTTTTCCAAGCCTGAGAAAAATTATTGTGTCACTCGCAAGGAGCTGGCAGCCTTGATGAAAGGACTCGCCAACTTCCACCACTACATGTATGGGGCACAGTTTACCATCTGCACAGACCACGCTGCCCTGAGATGG